>NW_015388256.1:146142-168118 GCF_001527695.2 Protobothrops mucrosquamatus | reverse complement strand
AAAAATTATTTTGGTTTGGAGAAGATGGATAGATTATATTCAGAGAAAGTATGAAATGAATAATTATTATATAGCTTTTGACTAGATTTTTTATTATTCTTATTTATGTATCACAATTTATATGTTATATACATTTTTTATATTTATGTTTATTATTCTATAATAGAGTTAAAGTATGTTAATATTTGATTGTATTATGTTTGGGTAGTATTATTTAGATATGTGATGATATGCGCTTATCCCTCTACTCAGTTCTGGGATGAGGGGGGTAGAGATATGTAAAATTTGGTGTATTAATATGTTATAGAATAATGTATTTTTTTTAAAGAGGAGGTGCTCGACTAGCACCCCCAAACTGCATCCGAAGGATGAGGAAAGGAAGGAGGTGGGATGTGTAGGGTAGTTGAAAGAGAGGAGGAAAGAGGAGAGAGGTGTAGGTAGGAGGGGAGGAGAGGAGGAGGGAAGTAGGTAGGAAGGGTGAAAGAGAGGGCAGATGCAGGGGGGGCTGCCGAGCACCTCTGAAAATATTCTTTTATGATTATGTTTAATATGTTTTTTATCAATGTACACCATATTTGTATTTAGAATTTGTTTATTTGAAAATTAATAAAAATTTGGAAAAAAAAGACTCCTAGATCCCTCTCACACTTACTGCTATTGAGCCAGGTATGCCCTATTCTATACCTATCCATTTGGTTTTTCAAACCTTACTTTTTCTCACCATTGAATTGCATTTTGTTGGATAGGACCATTATACTATGTCCACAGCATTTCCCTGGTTCATTAATTTTGTCAAAAAATGCAGAAAGGTTTGTTTGGCATGATCTGTTTTTTAACAAACCCAAGTTGACTTCTAGTAACAGCTTTGCTTCTTTCTTTATGTCCACAGATCCATTGCTAGATTATCTTTTCCAGGATCTTCCCAGGTATTGATGTCAGGCTGATTGGTCTATAGTTTCCTGGATCCACTTTTTCCCCTTTTTTTGATGATGGGAATCACATCAGTTCTTTTCAAGTCCTCTCATAGTTCCCCAAGTGCTCCAGGATCTTTGAAAGATAAAATTCAAAAGTTCAAGATCACATCTGCCAGTTCCTTCAGAATTTTGGGATGTAATCCATTTTTGTAATTTGAGTCCATCTAGAGTGGATAGATGTTCTCTTATCATTTTGTTGCTTATTTTGACTTGCATTCCTAATCTGTCTTTTGCAATATTGCTTTCCATAAGTTGGCTTATTTTTCCTTTACATGAAGGCAGATGCAGAAACTGCATTAAGCAATTCCACTTTTTCCCTGCTGCCCATCACTTCCTTGTCATCTTCTCCTATTAGTGGACCAATTATTTCCTCGATTTTTTTCTTGTTTTTTACATGTTGAAAGAAAAAAATTAATTACTTTTGACACTTATTGCAGGTCTTAGTTCATTTTCAGCCTTAGCTTTCCTTTCATATTTGTAGATTTGAGCTATATGCCAGTATTCTGCTTAATTATGTGTCCCTCTTTCCTCTTTTTTATATGTGTCATTTTTGCTTTTCAGTTTATCAGAGAGTTCTTTGCGTAACTATGCTGATGTCTTTTAGGCTCTCTTATTGTTCTTTTTCAGTGGTATTATGCTAGACCAGGCTTTTATAATCACATTTTTCAGAGTTTCCCAAGCTTCCTGAGTTTATTTATTATTTATTTATTTATTTATAAAATTTATTGGCTGCCATAAGGTAACTCTGGGCAGTTTACAGTCATAAAAATGTATCTAAACATATACATTAAATCATTAAATAAACCAAACATTAAAATCCAAGGACATGTGGGGAGGCCTGGGGCGAAGGGGGGAGGAGGTGGGATCTGTTTTTACTCAATCAACCACCTCCTCTGTGCTGTTTCCCCATTGGGGCCCCAAGGGAACTGACATAGCCATGTCTTTAGGACCTTACAAAAGGATGTCTATGGAGATTCTCAGTCATCCAGATCATAGTTATCCCAAATATGCTTTTCCCCAAGGCAACTGGACTTTCTTGTTTTTCTTTGAAGACATTTCGCTTCTCATCCAAGAAGCTTCTTCAGCTCTGACTGGATGGTGGAGAATGGAAAGATTTATACTAATGCAGACAGCTGCTCATTTGCATTCTTTTAGTGAGTCGTTAAAGCTACCTGGAGGCTTATTTGTGTCTTCAGGGTCACCTCAGTAGTGCAAATAGGTGTGGAGCCTTCCTGGAACTCCTGTAGACTGGAGATAGATGATGTTGGATTCCTCCCCTTCTGTTGAGAGAGGGCTGTTCAATTTTGACATAGATGGCCTCTTTGACCCCTCTTTCAAACCAGCGGTCCTCTCTGTCCAAAATGTGGACTTTGATGACTTCAAAAGAGTGGCATTTGACTTTTAAATGCAGATGAACTGCTGACTCTTGCAATGAGCCATGTGCAGATCTGTACGTTGGGGAAACGAAACAACAACTTCATAAATGT
This sequence comes from Protobothrops mucrosquamatus, assembly GCF_001527695.2. Lineage (NCBI taxonomy): Eukaryota > Metazoa > Chordata > Lepidosauria > Squamata > Viperidae > Protobothrops > Protobothrops mucrosquamatus. The sequence continues at coordinate 165,657 of NW_015388256.1, read as the reverse complement.
ATGACACAACATAGGAGAACAAACCCATCAGGACAACAGGAAGCCCCATTCTCAGGGTCATTAGCTGATTGGATGGATATATTAAAAGCCATGTGCCACTTGGCTATGTGGCCTAAGGCTAGGGAAAGTCAAAAGAGGCAAGCAGATCATAAGAAAGCTCTCCCAGCAAGAATTTAAAATGGGGCATAAGGTGTGTTTGTCCACTAAGTACCTAAACCTGAGGCAACATTGCAAAAAGTTAGCTCCCAAATACATAGGGCCTTTCACATCATCCAGATCATAAATCTGGTGATGGTGGAGCCAAAGTTACAAAGAAGACTCAGGCGAGTTCATCCGGTATTTCATTGCAGCCTTTTAAAATCTTTTTTGGGATCTGGTTTGAGGCCAGTCAAAGAGCCCCCTCCTCCTCACATCTTAGTAAAGGAAGAGGAGCACTGCGAGATCAAAAAGATTCTCAACTCCAGATATTACAAGGGAAAATTACACTATCTAATACTATGGAAAAGCTACCCATTAGCAGATGCTGAGTGGGCAGTTGCCCCTGATGTTAGGGCAGTGAGGTTAGTTAAGAAATTTCACATTAGGTATCCTCAATGGCCCCATTAAAGGATGTAGCAGTAATTCGCTTCTACATAATTATGTGTATAAATGTTTATTGTTCCAGGTCTGCCTTTCTTCTGGGGGGTGGTCAGCATGTCAAAACTGATTTGCCCCTTCACCTACATTTTTTTCCTTTACTCACAGATTGACAATGGGATGGAATGCAAAAGGGGGAGGAGTGGTATCTAGGCCACCGAGGCTTCTGAGAGCCAAGGTCACTAATGCAGGTACTTGATTGAGAAGTGGACTGTTTCCATAACAAGAAGAAATGTTACCATTGGACAATGTGAACACACAGTGGGTAGGGACAAGGGAGTTTATTGCTTAACTAAGCAAACCTTCAAGTGAGAAAATCACAATTGGTTTCGCTTCTTCTGTGCCAATGTAAATTTTCAGTAACATATTATACCAAGTTTCCCTGAAAATAAGACCTATCCTGAAAATAAGACCTAGCTTGATTTTTGCACCTGCGCCTAATATAAGCCCTACCCCCAAAATAAGCTCTACTTTAGAGGCTGCACAGATGGCTGCCCACTCATTTCATCACACCATCTGGTTGTTCGACACGAGGGGGGGAGTGGCCCCACATATCCCACACCCACTTACCTCAGTACTGCTGCAGCCAGGTCTTCCATACCCTGACATGTCATACTGCCGCCCCACTTCTGTGGCCATTCACTGGTACTGCTGCCATGAGGTGAGGCAGAGGGAGCTGCCCCACACACCCCACACCCATTTATCTCAGGACCACTGCAGCCAGGCCTCCCATGCCTAACCCCACCCCCCACTTCCCCCCAGGGCAACACAATGCCTAAGCCTAATTCACAATGCCTACCCATAACCCCCTCCAGGGCAACTACAATGCCTAACCCTAACCCACAGTGCTTAACAATAAAACCCTCCAGGGAGAATGGAATGGAATGGGACGGGACAGAACGGAACGGAACGGAACAGAACAGAATAGAACAGAACAGAACAGAACAGAACAGAATATTAGCTTTTTTGGCTGCTGCTGCACACTGAGACCTGGCTTAAAAACAGTAACTGTGAGAGGGACCTTGGAGTCCTAATAGACGATCACTTGACTATGAGCCAGCAGTGTGCAGCAACCACCAAAAAAGTTAATACAATCCTGGGTTGTATAAACAGAGGCATAGAATCAAGATCATGTGAAGTATTAGTAACACTTTATAAAACCCTAGTAATACCAAACCTGGAATACTACATCCAATTTTGGTCACCATATCACAAAAAAAGATGTTGAGAGTTTGGAAAGGATTCAGAGAAGAGCAACTAAGATGATCAAAAGCATGGAGACTAAAACATACGAAGAACGTCTGCGGGACTTGGGCTTGGCTAGTCTAAAGAAAAGAAGAAATAGGGGAGATATGCTAGCAGTATTCCAGTATTTGAGGGGCTGCCACAAGGAAGAGGGGGTCACATTATTCACCACCAAAGCACCAGAGGAAAGAACAAGAAACAATGGTTGGAAACTGATCAAAGAGAGAAGCAACCTGGAATTAAGGAGAAACTTCCTGACAGTGAGGACAATTAACCAGTGGAACAGCTTGCCTCCAGAAATCATGGGCACTCCATCACTGGAGATTTTTAAGAAGAGACTAGAGAGTCACCTGTCTGAGATGGTATAGGCTCTCCTGCTTGAGCACAGGGCTGGACTAGAACACCACCAAGGTATCTTCCAGCTCTATTCTATTCTAAAGATTGCTGGCTCATAGTCAAGTGATCGTCCACTAAGACTCCAAGATCCCTCTCACAGTTACTGTTTTTGAGCCAGGTCTCACCTAATCTGTACTTGTAGATTTGATTTTTCCTGCCTAAATGTAAAACTTTGCTTTTCTCCATATTAAAATTCATTTTGTTGTATAGGGCCCATTGATCGTTTCTCAAGATCTTTTTGGATCCTGAGTTTGTCTTCTGGGGTGTTGGCTATTCCTGCCAGTTTAGTGTCATCTGCAAATTTGATAAGCTAGGTAAGATAAGATAAGATAAGATAAGATAAGATAAGATAAGATAAGATAAGATAAGATAAGATAAGATAAGATAAGATAAGATAAGATAAGATAGGATAGGATAGGATAGGATAGGATAAGATAAGATAAGATAAGATAAGATAAGATAAGATAAGATAAGATAAGATAAGATAAGATAAGATAAGATAAGATAAGATAAGATAAGATAAGATAACCTTTATTGTCATTTTTTTTACTGTGGGCACAACGGCACACATCAAAAATGAAATTTAGTTGCCCGCTCTCAAAGTGAAACACATACATGACGCACACCTAAACATACTATGAACAACATATGCATAGACCCACATCCCTACATATACATAGCAAATAAATATTAAATACTGTCCATCTTGACTATATAATGGAAGGAGGAAGCAAGAGAGTTCACAAGGTTAATGCTGTATGGAATGAAACTATGGCTGAATCTGGATGTTCTGCTATGGATACCACGAAGCCTCCTCCCAGAAGGTAACAAGGAAAACAGGTCATGAAGAGGATGTGTAGTGTCCCAGATAATCTTACGGACCCTGCTCAAGCAATGCTTCTGTGCTATGTCCTGGATGGGAGGGAGGGAACTGCCAATGATCTTTTTGGCCATTTTCACCACTCTCTGCACCACCTTCCTATCTGAAGCAGTTCCCCTTCTATTCCCTCATCGAAGTCATTAATGAAGATATTGAAGACTATTGGGCCTAAGATGGAGCCTTGTGGGAACCCACTTCTCTCCATCTGGATGTAGTACCATTGAGGACTACTCACAGAGTATGGTTTGTCAGCCAGCTACAGATCCATCTGATGGTGTTGTTGTCTATTCCACCTTTTTCTAACTCACTAAGCAGCAGGTTGTGGTCTACTTTGTCAAATGCCTTACTGAAATCTAAGTATACTATGTCCACAGCGTTTTGTTGGTCTACTAATTTAGTCAATTTATCAAAGAATGAAATAAGATTGGCATGATCTGTTTTTGACAAACTCTTGCTGGCTACTGGTTGTAACTTTGTTTGCTTCTAGTTGTTTGCAGATCTGTTTTTTTTATTATCTTTTCTACGATCTTCCCAAATATTGATGTTAGACTGATTGGTCTGTAGTTTCCTGGGTTTGTTTTTTTCCCTTCCTTGAAGATGGGAACTAAATCAGCCCTTTTCCAATCATCAGGTACTTCAGCGGTGCTCCAGGATTTTTGAAAGATATGGTGCAATAGTTCTGAGATAACATCTGCCAGCTCCTTCAGAACTCTGGGATGTAGTCCGTCAGGTCCCGGTGATTTATGTTCATCAAGATCAGACAGGTGTTCTCTTACAATTTTTTTGGTTTATTTTAACTTTTATTTCTAGTCTGTCTTTTTCAGTTATGTTTTTAGTAGACTCGACTACAATTTCTTTTTGCATGAAGACTGATGCAAAGAATGAGTTAAGCAGCTCTGCTTTCTCCCTACTGCCTTTACTTTCTTGCCATCTTCTCTCTTTAGTGGACCGACTGTTTCCTTGATTTTTTGTCTTGTTATTTATATATTGAAAGAAACTTTTTTCAACATATAAACAGAAAGAGCTAGCAATAGAAGAGGCAGTTACACAAAGTGAAGAAGATGAAAAAGAAAATACAGAACAAGAAGGAGAGGCACTGGCAAAAGAACAAAGACAGAAGAGAACCACCAGGAAATTAAAACCTAAATATAAGTAAACAAGTTGGAGAAGGAAATTGGGATTCTCTCAATGAACATAAATGGACTGAACTCCCCCTCAAAAAGGAAAAAAATCTTCACATGACTACAAAAATTAAAATTAAAAATGGATATAATTGGGCTGATAATCTTATAAAGATGACCTGGAGAGGAGTAAAGAAGAAATTAAGGCGGACACTGAATCAATCACTATTAAAAGATAAAAGAAATAGCAAAAAAAGAAATGAAATTTTTCTTTAAAGAAAATAAAAAAGAAGAGACCTCACTCCAGAACGTATGGGACATAGCCAAAGCATACTTTAGAAGATTGATTATAACCTATATGACCAAAAAGAACAAAGAGAAAAAACAACAATACACAATGCTAAGAGAAGAGTTTAAGAAATTGGAGTTATAACTACAAAGAGATCTACAAAAGAAAACTCTGAAAGACAAATGGAGATAACAAAACACAAATTAAACCTAATAAGAGTCAGAAGAACTGGCTCAACAAATCAAAAGGGCAAAACAAAACTTTTTTGAAAATGCAAATAAACCAGGAAGATGGCTGGCTTATAAACTAAAAAAAGAAAGAGAGAAAAAACTGATAAATAAACTGCAAGATGAGAAGGGATGTTTACAATTTCAAAATGAGGCAATAAAAAATAAAGGATTTTATGAAAATTATATGAGAAAGAAAAAAATTCTTTGGAAAAAACAGTACAATACATGGAAAAAGCCAACCTACCAAAAATCCCAGAAACCTCTAAATCTTGTTAAATGAAAAAATAACAGTGACGGAACTGATGGAAGCTATAAAAGGACAAAAAATATCATAAAACCCCTGGTCCAGATGGGCTACCCGCAGAATTCTATAAATGCTTGCAAGACACATTAAACTTTCCAATGAAGGAAAATTGTAATGAGGTATTTGTTATGTCCTGGGCCTGCTGAGTGACTCAGCAGGTGCAGGAAGCTGCAGAGAGACCCGGGCAGACCAGGTGGATGCCCGGGACCAGACAGGCTGTCTCCATCCTATTGCGCATGTGCAAGGCGGGAGAATCCGTTGCATTGATTGGTTGATGCTGTCCCTGCAAAAGGGTATAAATGGAATCGACGCCATTTTGTACTGTTCTCTTGGAGATTGAATAAAGAAGGACTGTGTTACTCCTGCCTTGTCTCAATGCATTCACAATGAACAAAACAGAACATTGGCTATGAGGGTGGGATCGTGCTGCAAGGGAAACAACAAAAGAAGATAGGCTGACTCACCACGGAAGGCCTGAAGCGCTGGGAAGTTTGGCATCCGAAGAGTGCGACTCTGCCTGCCAGTACGCTGGAGTAGAGCTCGGCAAAAAAAAAGGGACCCCTTCTCAAGCCATTGCAGCACAAGGCGTTGACGAGGCTGCCGGGAAGTAACGATGTCCAAGCTAGGCTGTCTGTCAGAATTCGACACAGCTCATCTGGAATGTTGGAGTTCTTACGTGGCCCGGGTAGAGAACTACTTTTGGGTAAACCAAGTTCAGGAGGACTGTCTTAAAGCTGCTACGCTACTGTGTGTCTGTGGGCAAGAGACTTTCGATATTGCTGAGAATCTGGTCGCCCCAGCACCACTTGAATCCATCGCTTATGCTGAGCTGAAGAGGATGTTGCGAGAACATTTTGAACCGAAGCTTTCGGTGATTGCATGGCAACATGCATTTAAGCAGAGGAACAGCGTCCAGGAGAGTCTGCTGCGGATTTTATTGCTACGTTGCGACAAGCAGCTAGGCCATGTGAATTCAAAGACCTGGAAGAAAGACTTTGTGATTGTTGTGTCCTGAGCCTGCAAAAGCAGGCTCGGGCCGTTGTAAGAGTCCCGGGCAATTGCAAAAGCTGCCCGAGACCAGACTGAGTGGCGCCGGCCTTGCGCGCATGCGCAAGGCGGGAAAAGACCACCTATGATTGGTTGGATTTGCCCGGGGATCAGAAGGTATAAATAGAGGCCTGCGTGCCTCTGCTCGGGTTGTTCGTAGAATGGAAGCAGAGAATAAAGACTTGTTAGAAATGCTTCGTCTCAAGCGCCATTATTCTCCGGACTTAACACTGGCAACGAGGGTGGGATTCAGTCTATACAGCTAGGAAAGCTTGAAGATTCACCCAAAGAAGTCCGGAAGAGGAACGGCGTGGAAGTCAGCGTTATTCTGCCAGTACGAAATCGCTGGAGGGTGCGTGCGGCTGAAGAAGACCCTTGATCCTCGATCATGGCGAAAGTTGGGCGTTTAGCAGAATTCAACGTCTCTCACCCCGAGAGGTGGGAATCTTATGTTGCAAGAGTCGAGACGTACTTCCGCATAAACCAGATATGGGAGGAAGGCTTAAAGGCTGCCACGTTGTTGTGCGTTTGTGGGCAAGATGCCTTTGAGATCACCGAGAGCCTAATCGCCCCGGACTCACTGGAAACGGTGTCATACTCCGATCTGAAGAAAGTTTTAAAGGAACACTTCGAGCCCAAGCAATCTGTTATGGCTTGGAGGCACACATTTCAACAGAGGGATCAGCGAGCTGGGGAATCAGCAAAAGAATACGTTGCGGCCTTGAGAAGAGCAGCTAAACCATGTGACTTCAAGGACTTAGAGGAGAGACTGCGTGATCGTTTTGTGTGCGGACTGAGGAACACAGACTTACAGCAGAGGCTGTTCGCCAGGGAAGATGTCTCCTTCCAAGATGCTCTGCGAGAGGTTTTGGCTGAAGAAGCTGCAAGTGTGGCGGTCAAGAACATGCGGCCTAAGCAAAGCGCTCCAGAGACCACCACTATTCACAAGGAAGATGTGCGTGAGGATTCGGAAGAAGATCCTGAAGAAGAGGTGGACAAGCTTTACCAAGCAGCTGGGAGGAGGCCCAAAGATCGTCAGGACAAGGGCCCAGCTGAGCTTCGTTGTCTCGGATGTGGTGGACGCCACAAGCGAGCGGAATGTCGGTTCCGTTCCGCCATTTGCCGAGCGTGCGGGAAGAAAGGCCACATCGCTGCGGTCTGCCTGGGTCGACAGAAGGTACAACCAAAGGAAGAATTGAATCTGAAAGGTACCAGGGTGCCCAGTCAAAACAGGGTGGGGTTCTGTGCAACACGCCAGAACATTTTAAGAATAGGCACACACAAACCCCTTAAAAAGAAACTATCTCTTAAAGTGAAATTGCAGGGAGTTCCATTGTCGATGGAACTTGATACGGGGTCTGCCCTATCCATAATTTCCCTCAACACATTTCACAAAATCTGCAGCAGCAGTGGCCAGAGAGTTTCGTTAAGGCCCTCTAATGTAATCCTTATGGATTTCCAAAATTCTCAAGTGTGCNTAAAGCTAGATCCAACGGTACAGCCCATCAGGGTTAAACCTAGGAGAGTACCATTTGCTCTTAAGAGTAAGATTGACGCTGAACTGGACAAGTTGCTCCAGCAAGGCATTCTAGAGCCTGTAGATTCCAGCCCGTGGGAAACCCCCATTGTAACGCCTCTAAAGGCAAATGGGGACATCCGGATTTGTGCTGACTACCAGTGCACACTAAACAAGGCCCTACAGCAACATGCTTACCCTGTGCCTGTAGTGAGCCACATTCTAGCTTCTCTCAAGGAAGGAAAATTTTTTGCTAAGCTTGATCTGGCTCAAGCATATCAACAGCTGCCTGTTGATGATGCAGCAGCTGAGGCCCAAACTATTGTCACCCATCGGGGGGCTTTCAAGGTGAAGAGGTTACAGTTTGGGGTGAATGTCGCTCCTGGAATTTTTCAGAGTGTAATGGAAAACACCCTGAGGGGTATTCCTGGCGTGTGTCCTTATTTTGATGACGTTCTCATCACTGGAGACTCTCCACAAATGCTGCCTGAGAGGTTAAGGGCTGTGTTGCTTCGTTTCCGAAGAGCAGGCCTTAAATTAAAAAGGGACAAATGTAAGATTGGGGTGCACTCCACTGACTTCCTGGGATTCAGAATAGATGCTCAGGGTATACATCCGTCTGATGCTAAGCTCAAAGCTATTCAGAAGGCTCCAAGCCCCAAGTCTAAGGGCGAATTACAAGCCTTTTTGGGTTTACTGAACTTTTATCATGCTTTTCTACCTCATAAAGCTGCTATTGCTGAACCTTTCGCAGACTTCTTGACAAAAATGCTTGTTGGCGCTGGACCAAAGTCCATGAGGCCAGTTTCAATGAGGTTAAAGCCTTGCTTACATCCAATGCGGTGTTGGCTCATTTCAATGAGCAGTTGCCAGTGTGTCTGGCTTGTGATGCCTCCCCCTACGGTGTGGGTGCTGTACTTAGCCATTTGACGGCTAATGGGACTCAGGTCCCTGTGGCTTATTATTCTAGGACTTTATCTGCTGCTGAGTGCAACTATGCTCAAATTGATAGGGAGGCTTTGGCTGTTGTGGCTGGAATTAAAAAGTTCCATGATTTTCTCTATGGCCGCCACTTTACGGTCTTTACAAACCACAAGCCTTTGCTGGGGTTATTCACTACATCCAAACAAACACCTCACATCCTGTCCCCTCGTATGCTGCGTTGGTCCATCTTCCTGTCAGCTTATGACTATTCACTGGTCCACAAGCCTGGCAAGGAAATGGGTCATGCAGATGCACTGAGTAGGCTGCCATTGCCTACTGTGGAGCCGGATCCCGCTCCTGCTGTACACATATTGTCCATTCAGGAGTTGCCTGAGTGTCCCCTCAATGCTAGGGATGTGGCTGCTGAAACTGCCACTGACCACACGCTCAAACGCATGCTGTCATGGGTCCTGTCAGGTTGGCCTGATAGGTGCCCTGCGGAGGATTTCCAACGTTTTTGGGTCAAGAGGCACGAGTTGTCCACTTTCAATGGCTGCCTCCTCTGGGGATCGAGAGTTGTGATTCCGGCCTCCTTGAGGGCTAGAATCTTGATTTCATTACATGAAGGCCACCCGGGAATCGTCAGAATGAAGGCGCTTGCGCGCAGCCATCTGTGGTGGCCTGGCATTGATCGGGGCATCGAGGCCCAGGTACATGGGTGTCATGCATGCCAGCAGTCCAGGCCTGAAATGCCCCAGGCCCCAGTGCACAGGTGGGAGGAAACACACACTCCATGGTCTAGAATACATGTAGATTACGCTGGGCCCTTTCAGGGACAATTCTTCCTGGTTGTTGCTGATAGCCATTCCAAGTGGCTGGAGGTCGTGCCTGTGTCTTCTACCACAGCTGCCAAGACTATTCAAGTGCTGAGAAACATTTTTGCTGCACACGGGCTGCCAGATGTTCTGGTGTCAGATAACGGTCCTCAATTTACTTCTACTGAGTTTCAGGGATTCCTACAGGCAAACATGATCCGCCACGCTGCTTCGGCTCCTTTCCATCCTTCCACCAACGGTCTGGCTGAACGGATGGTCTGCGTCGCCAAGGATGCCCTCAAGAAGCTGACTTACGGCAATTGGCATCACAGGTTGGCTGACTTTCTTCTAGCCCATCGTACTACTCCGTGCACTGCCATGGGTAAGTGCCCGGCCGAACTCCGTTGGGGTCGTTGGCTCGTGACTAAATTGGACAGGCTGCATCCGGAGCGTGTTGCTTCACAGGTGTCTCAGCCACACCCACCACGGGTCCTGCGTGAAGGTGATCCTGTCTGGGCCAGGAACTACGGGCCTGGACACCTCTGGGTTCCGGCTGTGGTCTGCAAGGTCTCGGGGCCTCTGTCCTACGAGGTGTCCCTGGCAGACGGCCGCGTTCTTCGCCGCCACATTGATCAATTACGTGTGAGGCGGCACTCGCCTGGGGTTCCTCCTCAGTCTCCTCTAGGGGGGGAGGAGGAATGGGAAATGCATTCTGGGAATCAGAATCTGCTGCCAACAACGGTTGTGGGGAACGACACAGGCACTCAACACCCAAGTTCCACAGGTGATTCAGGTAGCAATTCATGGGGACGGGGGCACACAGACACCCAAACACACACTCCAGCCTGGGAGTCCCACCGGAGGTATACTAACTATCCACACCTCACAAACAATACTCCAGACACGGAGAATAACTGGGAGCATACTCACAACTCACAACATGCAAGAGAGCAGGCAAAACAGAGGGGAAACACGTCCTTTGCTGAATTGCCTCATAGAAGGATGTCCCCATGCATAAGGGCTAACAGGAAGGCATCCCTAGACCCTAACACTACGGGAAGGAGCCAGGAAAACCACACTCCGTCAGGGAACACGGAGATGAGTTCAGAGGGGTTGGAAAACTCCATTGGTGGTAGGTCAACCAGGGTTAGTGATCAACAGAGTTCTGACTTCTCAAGCCTAGGAGACGGGCAGTAAAGTCAAACAGAAGTCACAAGACAACCACAGGGCAATTCACCTAGTGGGGAAAGCAATGGGGAAAACACTACAAGTTCCCCAGGTCCGAGAAGGTCGCTCAGGGTCAAAGGCCCTCCCAAATACCTTGCAGAATACGTAAGGTGAGCATGTTAATTGTAATAACTGAACTAGAGGTCCTGGCTGGTTGATTCTACGTAAACGATGTTGGGGTTATTGGGTCTCGGTACGACGGAACAGTCCCACATCTTACACACACTGTATGACTTAACTCAACAGTTAATTATATGACCATCACTATGATGGCGTCCATGTGGGCGCCGTAGTATCTCATCTAGGGGGGAGGGGTGTTGAGTCCTGAGCCTGCAAAAGCAGGCTCGGGACGTTGTAAGAGTCCCGGGCAATTGCAAAAGCTGCCCGGGACCAGACTGAGTGGCGCCGGCCTTGCGCACATGCGCAAGGCGGGAAAAGACCGCCTTATGATTGGTTGGATTTGCCCGGGGATCAGAAGGTATAAATAGAGGCCTGCGTGCCTCTGCTCGGGTTGTTCGTAGAATGGAAGCAGAGAATAAAGACTTGTTAGAAATGCTTCGTCTCAAGCGCCATTATTCTCCGGACTTAACAGTGATCGTTTAGTCTGTGGACTGAGAAGTCGTGAGCTGCAACAGAAGATCTTCGCAAAGGAAGACATTTCTTTCCAAGATGCTCTGAGAGAGATTACGCCTGATGAAGCAGCGGGCGGAGCTGTGAAGGCCTTGAGGCTCTCCAAGAACCCTACAACATCGAGCTCAGTCCATCAAGAGGTCGCTCGAGAGGTATCCGAACAGGACTCAGAGAACGAGGTTAACCATTTACAGCAGCCAGCAGAGAGAAGGCTCCAAGAGCGAAACAACAAGGCAACTCTATTCCCTCAGTGTTTCGGATGTGGAGCACACAACAAGTGCTCCAATTGCCGCTTCCGTTCTGCTGTTTGCCGGGCATGTGGCTGGCAAGGCCACATTGCCGCCGTCTGGGTCGCAAGGAGGATCGTCCTGCGGGAGAATTGCCTCAGAAATGTACCAGGTTCCCCAGCCAGAATAGGGTGGCTTTTTGCACCTCCCGTAGAAGCATTTTTAAAACTGGGGCCCATAGGCCGTTAAGAAAGAAGCTTCACATTGATGTCAAGTTGCAGGGGGTTCCCATATTGATGAAGTTTGACATGGGGTCTGCTTTATCGATCATATCTCAGGACACTTTCAAGAAAATTTGTTGTAGAAGTGGCCAGCGAGTTAAACTCAGGCTGTCAAATTTAATTCTTACTGACTTTCAGAATTCCCGAGTCAGCGTGAAGGGGGAGGCCACGCTCAAAGTGCAGCGTAGGAACTTTGAAGGGTTGTTAGATGTAGTTGTGGTCGGGGGTGACCGCATGAGTCTTATTGGACTCAATTGGTTCAAGGCCCTTGAGATTCAAGTGACCGGACTTCACAGCTTGCAAATGACAGCCCTTGCGGCAGTTTGCAAGGAGTTTGCTGATGTGTTCAGACCAGAACATGGATCGTATAAGGGGCCTCCCACTGTTTTATGGTTAGACCCATCTGTCGCCCCCATTAGGATTGCCCTTCGCATTGAAGAACAAAATTAACGCAGAGCTGGACAAGCTGATTCAGCAGGGTATTTTAGAACCTGTGGACAGTAGTCCATGGGAAATTCCCATAGTCACGCCACTGAAGGCCAATGGAGAAGTCCGCATTTGTGTGGACTATAAATGTACACTTAACAAAGCATTGCAGCAGCATTCGTATCCAGTGCCGATGGTAAGCCACATTCTGGCCTCCCTCAATGGAGGCCGAGTTTTTGCCAAACTTGACTTGGTTCAGGCCTATCAACAACTACCAGTTGATGAGGCAACGGCAGAGGCTCAAACAATTGTAATGCACCGGGGAGCATTTAAAGTTAAAAGGCTGCAGTTTGGGGTTAACGTAGCCCCTGGCATTTTCCAAAGCGTGATGGAGAGAACGCTCTGCAATATTCCAGGAGTTTGCCCTTACTTTGATGATGTCCTCATCACTGGGAAATCATCCGAAAATCTGGCTGGCAGGCTTAGGGCCGTCTTGCTGCGTTTCCACCAAGCAGGGCTGAAGCTCAAGCAAGACAAATGTAAAATTGGAGTCACCTCCACAGAGTTTCTGGGGTTCTGTATTGATGCTGAAGGCATCCATCCTGCTGAATCTAAGCTAAAAGCAATTCAGCAGGCCCCAAGTCCCAAGTCAAAGAGCGAACTTCAGGCTTTTTTGGGACTGTTAAACTTTTACCATTCATTCCTCCCTCACAAGGCTGCAGTGGCTGAGCCGTTACACCGGCTCTTGGATAAACAGGCTCCATGGCAGTGGACAAAAGTCCATAAAAGGAGTTTTGCAGAGGCCAAGGCCTTGCTGTCTTCAAATGCGGTTTTAGCACATTTCAATGAGCAACTGCCTGTGTGCATAGCCTGTGATGCATCCCCTTATGGGATTGGGGCTGTGTTAAGTCACTTAAAGGCTGATGGGACACAAGTCCCTGTAGCTTACTATTCTAGGACTCTATCATCTGCTGAGCATAATTACGCGCAGATAGATAGAGAAGCCTTGGCCATAGTGGCTGGCATAAAAAAGTTCCATGACTTTTTGTATGGTCGCCATTTCATGGTCTTTACAGACCATATGCCACTGCTGGGGTTGTTTACAACCAGCAAGCAAACCCCACACATAATTTCTCCTAGAATGCTGAGATGGTCAATTTTCCTTTCTGCATATGACTACACATTGGTTCACAAGCCGGGCGAAGAAATGGGCCATGCAGATGGCCTCAGCAGATTACCTCTACAGCTAGTAGAGTCAGATCCTGCTCCAGCTAACCACATACTTTCTATTCAGGATTTGCCTGAGTCTCCCCTCAATGCTAGGGATGTGGCTGCAGAAACAGCCACTGATCACACGTTAACATGCGTGTTGACATGGGTGCTGTCAGGATGGCCTGACACGTGTCCAGGCTCAGAGTTCCAGAGTTTCTGGAAGAGGAAGCATGAGCTATCCACTTTCAAGGGGTGTGTCCTATGGGGTAGCAGGGTAGTGATCCCAGCCTCATTGAGGACTAGAGTCTTGCAGTCTCTGCATGAGGGACATCCGGGAATAGTCCGGATGAAGGCACTTGCGCGCAGCCATCTTTGGTGGCCTGGGCTCAATAAGGAAATCGAGGCCCAGGTCCATGGGTGCAGTGTTTGCCAACAGACTAGGCCTGAAATGCCTCAGGCTCCTGTACATAGGTGGAGGAGACACATGCCCCTTGGTCGAGGGTCCATATCGACTACGCTGGCCCCTTTCAGGGGCAAGTCTTCCTTCTCCTCGTGGACAGCCATTCCAAGTGGCTAGAGGTCGTTCCAGTCTCCTCTATGACTGCTGCCAGGACCATCCAGGTGTTGAGAGGGATCTTTGCTTCTCATGGGCTTCCAGATGTCCTTGTCTCTGACAACGGACTCCAATTCACTTCTTCTGAGTTTCAGGCTTTTCTACAGGCCAACATGATCCATCATGCCACATCAGGACCGTTTCATCCAGCTTCCAACGGTCAAGCTGAGCGTATGGTGCGCACAACCAAGGATGCTTTAAAGAGGATCACTCACGGAAGCTGGTATCATAGGTTAGCTGACTTTCTTTTTTGCCACTGCACCACACCTTGCACAGCCATAGGAAAGAGCCCAGCTGAACTCCGCTGGGGTCGCCGACTCATTACAAAACTGGACAGGTTGCACCCAGACCGGGTGGCTTCATAGGTGTCACAGCCATGGGCACCTAGGAGCCTACAGGTGGGCGATCTGGTTTGGGCAAGGAATTATGGACCTGGTCATCTCTGGGTGACAGCAGTGGTCTGCAAAGTAACTGGGCCACTGTCATACGAAGTGGCCTTGGATGATGGTCATGTGTTATGTAGACACATCAACCAACTGCACTGGAGACTTCACAGCCACACTTCCGCTCCTGACTCTGCTCTCGGGCGGAGGAGGACCACGATTACGATTGTGGACCATAGTGTCTCTGCGAAAGCGGAACTTCACATGCACCAGTAGGGGGTTTTGCCAACGAGGTGGCTTCTGACTCTGGCACCGGGTCCATGGGACATTGCTCGCAACTGGCTGTTCCAGCCACTCTGTCTGCTGGTCTTGGGCTCACGGGACAGTGCTTCCAAGAGGGGTCCATTGTGGACTTGGGGAATTCCACCCCACCAAGGAACTCTGGTCTGGGTTTACAGGACCCGGCCAGTCAGCATGATGGAGGGCCGCCTGAATATAGGGGGCATAAAAGTCCTGGTCTGCCGAGCCTGGCAGGCGAGCTTGCAGACCAGGCAAGCACACCTGTTCTAAGAAGATCAGAGTGGGCCAGAGGTCCACCCAAGCACTTACAGGACTACAGAAGGTTCCTGTCAGTAGGTGGGCAGGCTTAAGGTTACTTAGAAATAAGAACACGCTCAAAGGAATAAGTGTTAGATTTGTAGTATTTTAAAATACTGTTGTTTTTTGATCTAAGAGGGGAAGGGTGTTATGTCCTGGGCCTGCTGAGTGACTCAGCAGGTGCAGGAAGCTGCAGAGAGGCCCAGGCAGACCACGTGGATGCCCGGGACCAGACAGGCTGTCTCCAGCCTATTGCGCATGTGCAAGGCAGGAGAATCCATTGCATTGATTGGTTGATGCTGTCCCTGCAAAAGGGTATAAAAGGAATCGACGCCATTTTGTACTGTTCTCTTGGAGATTGAATAAAGAAGGACTGTGTTACTCCTGCCTCATCTCAATGCATTCACAACAAACAAAACAGAACAGTACTATTAAAAGCTAAAATACTAAATACATGGATAGACGCAAACTTCACTTTAATACCAAAAGAGGACTCTGACTTGACACAGATAAAAAAATATAAACCAATATCATTACTGAATGTGGATTACAAACCAATATCATTATTGAATGTAGATTACAAAATTTTTGTTTCAGTAATAGCAGACAGGCTGAAAAGATTTTGATGGAATTTATCCATCCATATCAAAATGGATTTCTACCAAAAAGACAATAAAACATAACCTAAGGATCATTTTGGATCCATTGGAATATTATGAAATGCACCCAGGAAAACAAATGGCACTAATTTTTTCTAAATGCTCAAAAAGCTTTTGACAATGTAAGCTGGCAATTTATAATACAACAACTAAAGTGTATGGAGTTTGGAGAAAAGTTTATTGATGTAATTAAGACAATATATCAGAAACAAACAGCAAAAGCTATAGTAAATGGGGAATATATAGAGAACATTAATATAAAGAAAGGCACAAAACAAGGATGCCCTGTATTCCCATTGTTATTTATATTGACTTTGGAAGTTTTGAATAGAAAGGAATCAAGATAAAAGATGAAAGCTATAAATTACAAGCGTTCGCAGACGATTTGGTATTTATCCTAAAAGAACCGCTGGAGACAACCTCGAAATTATTGAAGAAGACAGAGGAATTTGGAGAAGTAATAGGATTGAAGATAAATAGAGAAAAAACTGAAGTTATAGTTAAAAA
Source organism: Protobothrops mucrosquamatus (assembly GCF_001527695.2). NCBI lineage: Eukaryota > Metazoa > Chordata > Lepidosauria > Squamata > Viperidae > Protobothrops > Protobothrops mucrosquamatus. Next base: position 149,492 of record NW_015388256.1, on the reverse strand, counting down.
CCTCATATCTAATAAAAAAGACAATTGTCAGAAAAAATGGACTTCCAAATAGTTAGAAAAGTTAAATATTTGGGAATATATTTAACAGCAAGATGTGCAACAATAAAAGAAGATAACTTACATAAAACATCTTAATCAAATAAAACTAGATTTGGAAAAATGGAAAAATTTACAACTATCAGTGTTAGGAAGAATAGCTACAGTGAAAATGAATATTTTATCAAAACTGCTTTTCTTGTTCCAAACAGTACCTATAAAAATATAGAAGAAATTTTTTGACGATTTGAATACACTGATCTTGAAATTCATTTGGCAAGGAAGAAAAGCTAGAATTAAACTGAAAATGTTACAAGATTCTAAAGAAAATGGAGGATTTGAATTACCAGGCTGGGGTTTATATTATCAAGCATGTGTCTTAACATGGCTAAAAGAATGGATAAGCCTTGGAAATAAAAGACTGTTATACTTAGAAGGACATGATTTGCAACTTGGATGGCATGCATTCCTATGGTATGAGAAGAATAAAGTTCATAGATACTTTCCAAACCACTATGTTAGGAACTCACTACTTCTTCTCTGGGAAAAGATAAAAGCCAAACTATACCAGAAAATCCCAGGATGGCTCTCAACGATGGAAGTGTTCATTCACCCTAATTTATTTAAATTTGAGAAAATCTGGTCATATACAATATCCATTTTGGATATTGAAGGGAATTTAAAATCTAAACAAGAGCTTGAATACCAGGGCACTGAAGTATCATGGTGGCTTCAAGTGCAATTGCAATCTAGATATGATACAGATCTTAAAATGTATGGTTTTTATAAAGACCAGACAATGTTTGATCCGATATTGCTGACTTCTGATGAAAAACTGATCAAGAAATTATTAATTTTAATATTATTAAATATTAATATTAATTTCTTATTAAATTTGAAAATGTAAGATGAAGAAGTGAAAGAAACAATGATACAATGGGCAAAAAACTTTGGATATAATATAGAATTAGAGAAATGGCAAAATCTGTGGGAAAGAAATTATAAAATGGCAACTTCTTATAAAGAGAACTTATATAAAATGTTTTATAGATGGCACTTACCACCAGTTAGAGTAGCAAAAATGTTCATAAACATGTCTAGTAAATGTTGGAAATATAACCAAAAACTGGGCACATATTACCATCTGTGGTGGACTTGCGGTAAAGCAAGAAAAGTTTTAGTTAAAATGCACACTTAATTAGAAAAAATGTTAGAGAAACATAGATTTTAAACTTGAACTTTTCTTATTAAGTATAGTACCAGAAAAAAATGATAAACAAAGTGTATATCTAACATTGCATGTATTGACAGCAGCAAGGATTGTATTTGCTCAACACTGGAAGAAGGAAGAAACACCATCAGATGAAGAGATAATTAAGAAGATATTGGACTGCGCTGAAATGGACAGACTCACGCTGAGGATTAAAGAGAAAGAAGATACAGAATATTTTCAAACATGGAATTTATTTTATCAATGGCTGGAAAAACGGTGTAGAGACTAGGAATATAATTTGTATTATTAAGCAAAACAAAAAGTAACCCAGATAAACCCAGATAACACAATGTTTATTAAGCATTAATGAAATGTGACAATAAAAAACTAATAATAATTTAAAAAAGAACTCTGGGATCTAATCTATCAGGCCCCAGAGATTTATATTCATCAAGGTCAGATAGGTGTTCTCTTACCATTTTCTTGCTTATTTTAATTTTTGTTTCTAGTTTGTCTTTTGCAGTAGTTTTTTTGGTATGTTGGGCTATAATTTCTTTTTGTGTGAAGACTGATTCAAAGAATGAGTTAAGCAGCTCTGCTTTCTCTCTACTGCCTGTTACTTCCTTGCCATCTTCTCTCTCCTGCAAAGTTTTACATTTAGGCAGGAAAAATCAAAGGTACAAGTACAGATTGGGCGAGACCTGGCTTAAAAACAGTAAGTGTGAGAGGGACCTTGGAGTTCTAGTGGATGATCACTTGACTATGAGTCAACAGTGTGCAGCAGCAGCCAAAAAAGCTAATACAATCCTGGGTTGAATAAACAGAGGCATGATCTTCCCTTTACTTGGGTTGGATTGTGCGAAAGTGAACTTAAAATGGCGATGAATGATACTTTCTAGCGAGATGAAGTGAAAGTGACTTTGATTTCCGGTTTGGAACTTTTCTTACTTTTAATACTTTCACTATACGCTCTGGATTAATCGTTTAAAAGACTCTCATATAGACTGAAAATTTAATATTGTTAATATGGCTTCGAGAAGATTGCCAACAACTGCAAAACCGATTACATCTCCAACTTCTCAGCCACTTCAACCTATTCCTAAGCCGGTTTCACACCCTCCACCCCCATCTCTTCACCCCCGCCGCCCTCCGGTAAAGAATTGCAGGGCTTTATGCTACAAATGACACAGATGTTTCAAAAATTGGAAGCTAAATTTGATAATAAGATTGACCAATTAATACACCAACAACAAGATTTAGTACAGAAACAAGAGGGCTTTCGGGTGAATGTGACAACTGCTTTTCAAGGTTTGGCTGAATATGTGGACGGAGTGGTAGAAAGGGTGGACGAAAATGAACAGAAGGCTGAAGCGAGTGAACAAAGATTGGATTCTATGGAGGAGAGTTTGGAAAATGTTAAAGGTGATATTTTGATTACACAATTTCGTGAGATGGAATATGCAATTCGGATCCGCGGGTTGGCTGAGGATCCAAAAGAGAATTTAAGAGAAATAATTCCAGAAGCACTCATGGATGCCCTGGATTGTGGGCATGAAATTCATGGGGAGATAGAACGTATTTTTCGGGTAAATTCGTGGGTCGCTCGCCAGAAACAATTGCCAAGAGACGTGGTCGTTTATTTTACTAGAAAATCAAGACGGAATGAAATAATGCAGCTCTTCTTTCAACAAAGATTCAAGATTTTAAATCAAGATATTATTCTTTTAAAAGAGATCCCAGCGAAAATGCTTAAAGCGCGACGTGATTATGCTTTTCTGGTGCAGGAGCTCAAGAATAGACAAATAATTTTTAGATGGGATGTACCAGTGGGCATAATCGTAACAGTGGCTGGTAAGCGTTACAGAATTAATTCGATTAAAAAGGCGAAAGAATTTATGGCATCTGTGTTACAAGCGGAGTGTCCAACTACACCTCCAAAGGCTGATACGACTGAGCATTTGATTGTGGACCTCCCTTCTGCTTCCGGCGCTAAGGATGGAAATGGGCGTTTAAAGGATGATGGAAAAGAACAAAGAGTGGGGGGCTTCCGGTGGCAGGCGTCTTCGTCGGTCGCAGCTGTTTGCTGCCTCCCGCCTGTTTC
>NW_015388256.1:141025-142626 GCF_001527695.2 Protobothrops mucrosquamatus | reverse complement strand
ACTTGTGATGTTTTTTTTTTTTGGAAAATAATAAAAATTTTATATTGAAAAGAACAAAGAGTGACTCGCGCAGCTCACAGACGCAAGGAGAAGGAACAACTGACAGCCCGCCAAACAGCTGAGAGCTCACCATCTGCCACCTCTGAGCCAGTAGGTGGCGCTCGACCTAAGGTTTTTGTTAAGTCTTATGCTTCAAGCATTGCCATAGGACTGAAATCTGCTAATGCATAAGATCTCATCTTGGAATGTGGGGGGACTTAACACACCCCATAAAAGGCGCAAGATTTTTCATTATTTAAGACATTTTAATAATGATATTACATGCTTACAAGAGACTCATATTGTGGTTAAAGATCAAAAATTACTACTAAATGCCAAGCTTGGAGAATTGTTTGCTGCACCTGCCTTAAAGAAAAAAGCGGGGATTGCTTTATATATAAAAAGACATCTTTCACCCATTTTAAAAGAAGCTGATAAAGAAGGAAGATTCTTACTAGTGGAAATGAATTTAAATGGAAGAAAGTGTTTAATAGTGGGGGTTTATGCTCCTAATCAACTGTCATCTCAAAAGTTATTTTACAGACAATTACATCAGAAGATTGTGGCTTTGGATTATAATTCTTTGATTTTTATGGGGGACTGGAATGGAGTACCTGACACTTTAAAAGATAAAAAGACAACCTCTAGGGATGTGGCCCTTTCCAGGCTCCCCAAATCTTTTTTTGCGATGAAAGAGGATCTGGAGCTGGTGGAAGTTTGGAGATCACAACACATGAATGAATGTGACTTTACCTTTTTTTCCTCATAGACATGAATCTTTCTCAAGGATTGATTTTGTCTTGTTATCAACTGATTTGCTTATTGACTGTAATAAAACAAAAAAATTTCCTAGAGCTTTGTCAGATCATAGCATGGTATGGATTAAGATAGGCCAACATAAGAAAAGGAAATCTTGGAGAATGAATGAAAACTTGTTCAACCATGACGAGAAGCTTAAAGTTTTGAAAGATTATATGGAAGAGTTTTTTCAACTTAACTTGAATAAGGAAACCCCTATATATACTGTGTGGGATGCAAGTAAAGCTTACTTGAGGGGTTTGTTAATTTCTATGAATAATGCACATAAACGTAAGCAAATACAGAGTAGAATAAACTTGGAAAAAGAAATTGGAATTAAAGAAAAATTATTATTCCAGCGGCCAACAGACACTAACTTGAAGGCTTCCATTAAACTACTTAAGGATCAATTTAATATTTTAATTGCTGATCAGGTGGCCACCAACTTGAAGTACATTAAACATAATACATTTGCTAATGCAAATAAACCAGGGAGATGGTTGGCCTACCAATTACGTAAAAGACAGAAAGCTAGACTTATATCCAAAGTTGTGGTTAAGGGCCGCGAGGTACATCAACATGAGTTGATCAAGAAAGCGTTTACAGAATTCTACTCACACTTATATGCTGCTGGGTCTACAAAAATTGAGGATATTGATAAATATATGCAACTCTCATCTATATATAAACTCACATCAGAACAACAGAAATTGATGAATGAAGAGATCACTGCAGAGGAAATTTTAAATGCGATTAAACAATTG
>NW_015388256.1:136298-138048 GCF_001527695.2 Protobothrops mucrosquamatus | reverse complement strand
GGGAAGATGGATTGTTTATATTCAAAAGAAACATAAAGTGGTAGAATATAAGTTAGGTTTTTAGAATTTTTTAAGTTGGTTTATTTCTACTATCTTTTCTTGTAGATTAAGATATTTTGTAGAGTTAGAGATATTAGTATTTGTTTACTTTTATATGAATATTATTCTGGGATTAGGTTTGGGAAGTCCGGGGGGTGGGTGGGGGGTTATTGATTGGTTATTGTGTTTACTTGTGATTGTTTTTTATGATTGAAAAAATAAATAAAATTTCTTAAAAAATAAATAAATAAATAAACAGAGGCATAAAATCAAGTTCACGTGAAGTATTAGTACCACTTTATAAAATCCTAGTAAGACCATACCTGGAATACTGCAACCAATTTTGGTCACCTTATCACAAAAAAAGATGTTGAGAGTTTGGAAAAAATTCAGAGAAGAGCAATTAAGATGATTAAATGTTATTTTCAAGTTCTGGCCACACATAAGGTAAGTTATTTTGATATGGGGATCCCAATGAGTCATTTGTTTGGTATATAGACCAAGGTACCTGTCTCTCAGTTTTATACCACTTTATAAAAGCCTAGTAAGACCATACCTGGAATACTGCAACCAATTTTGGTCACCATATCACAAAAAAAAAGATGTCGAGAGTTTGGAAAAAATTCAGAGAAGAGCAATTAAGATGATTAAAGGCCTGGAGACTAAAACATATGAAGAATGGCTGCAGGACTTGGGTTTGGCTAGTATAAAAAAAAGAAGAAATAAGGGTGACATGATAGCAATATTCCAGTATTTGAGGGGCTGCCACCAAGAAGAGGGGAACACATTATTGACGAAAGCACCAGAGGGCAGGACAAGAAACAATGTTTGGAAACTGATCAAAGAGAGAAGCAATCTGGGATTAAGCAGAAATTTCCTGACAGTGAGGACAATTAATCTGTGGAACAGCTTGCCTCCAGAAATCGTGGGCACTCCATCACTGGATATTTTTAAGAAGAGGCTAGACAGTCACTTGTCTGGTATAGGTCCTCCAGCTTGAGCAGGGGGATGGACTAGAAGACCTCCAAGGTCCCTTCTATTCTATTCTATTCTATTCTATTCTATTCTATTCTATTCTATTCTATTCTATTCTTAGTGGACCTACAGTTTCCTTGACTTTTTTCTTGTTTTTAATATGTTGAAAGAAATTTTTTTTATTGTCCTTGATTTCTGTTGCAAGTCATTGTTCATTCTGAGCCTTTGCTTTCCTGACTTCATCTTTGTATGTTCTGGCTATCTGCTGATAATCAGCCATAGTTATGTGTCCCTCTTTCCATTTTTTTGTACTTGTCCTTTTTGTCTTTGAGTTTGTCAGAGAGAGCTTTGTACAGCCATGCTGGTTTCTTCTTGACTTTCTTGTAATAATAATAATAAATCTTTATTGATTAGCCCTTGGGCCGTATCAAAATGCAAAGTTCCATATCAAAATGCAAAGTTCTGATATGGAAAGTTTTAGTGATTTCTTTTTCTTTTTCTTTTTTTAATGAAAGAACTTTGGATTTGATTTTGGATTTCCCCCCCCCTTTTGTTTCCGAAGCTGTGCTTAAAGAAGTTTGAAAAATGGCTTTACTTGAGGGAACTTCCGCCCTGTTTAAGGATTTTTAACAGTTTAACTTTGAAGTTAATTTTTCTTTAATTCTATCGATGGTTTCATTTGAAGACTTACAAAAAGTTTTGAAACAAATTAGAGAGAAATCTGAAGATTTTTTTG
>NW_015388256.1:125404-134807 GCF_001527695.2 Protobothrops mucrosquamatus | reverse complement strand
TTTAGAATAGGAGGTTTTTTAGTACAAGAATGGAGGCTCGATTGACCTACAGGACCACATTTGGAAGAGGAGGAGGGAAAGAGGGGGGATGTGTAGAGTAGAGTGATTGAGAAGGTGGAGAGGAGGGAAGGAGGTAGAAGGAAGGAGGGAAGTAGGTTGAAGAGAGGGAATGTGTTCCTGTGAGGCTACTGAGCATCTTAGAATGGGAGGTTTTTTTAGTTTGTTTTTTTATTAATTGTATTATTGACTTATGCCATAATTGTATGTTTGTTTATTTCGGGGGGGGGGGGAATCAATAAAGTTTGTTTATAAAAAAAAAATGCAAAGTTCCAGCAACAAATTATTACTAAAGTTTTATAAAAGCAATTTAAAATGAAATTTGATAAAATACAGTCTAAAATGAAATTAAAATAGAGTACAGAAATTTAAAATATAGATAAAATATGATAAAATTATATCTTGGAGTCACCCTTGCAATCTACCCCAATCAGTCCCGTATATGCAGATCTCAACCGAACCATTTTGTTTAAATACTGTGCTGCATTAAATGTTATTTTCAAGTTCTGGCTGCACATAAGGTAAGTTGTTTTGATATGGGGATCCCAATGAGTCATTTGTTTGGTATATAGACCAAGGTACCTGTCTCTCACCCTTTTGTACAGGCAACAACCAAATAGTATGTGAGCCAGGTCTTCTACCTCTGCCGCTCTGCAAATGCAGAGACTCTCATTGTAAGGTATAGAATGGAATCTCCCACATCTGACCATTGTGTCAAGCTGTTCGAATATCACTCGTGTAAATATCTCCCTGTTGTAACTTCAAATAGCTGTCTACTTGAAAAGTATGTTTGTATTTACTCAGCCATTTCAAATTACCCACCTTACTAAGGATCGCTATATCATTTTGTGCTTCTATATCCTTAATTCTTTGGGCAGCTCTTTTTTTGAATTGTTCTCCTGTTACACAAGAGACAGGAAGACCACAGCTTCTTACAAAATTTGTTAGTTTTGTGATCCAGGAGATTTGTGATTGTAGACTTTCTTGTTTTTCTTTTTCAGTGGTATTTTGCTGGACTAGGCTTTTATGATCATATTTTTCAGAGTTTCCCACGCTTCTTGTGTTGTTTTCCCCTTTAGGATTTTTGTCCATGGAATCTTTCCTAGGTTCTCTCTGAGTTTGTTAAAATCAGCTCTTTTGAAGTTTAAGATACTAGTATGATAATGTTCTATTGCTTGTGTTTGCATTATATTGAATTTCAGCATGAAATGAAAACCTTTCCCCCAAGGTTCTGGCAATTTCAACTCCATCTATCACTTCTTCTTGATCAGTAAGGATTAGGTTCACTATAGCTTTACTTCTAGTTCCCTCCTCCACCTTTTGGATGATAAATTTGTCAGCTAGGTTGGTTAAGAATCTGTTTGATCTACCACTTGCTGCAGAGTTTGTCTCCCAGTTGATATCGGGATAGTTGAAATCTACTGTGGTATGCTTCCTACATATGTTTGTTAACTGGTTGGCAAAAAGTTCATCTATTTCTTCTGATTGGTTGGGTGGCCTATAATATACACCTATGGCAATGTCACCTTTTTTTCCTTTTGTATTGACCCATATACATTCTGGAGGGATTTTATCTTTGATCACATACATTTCTGTAGATATGTAGTATTCTCTTACATATAGTGCAACTCCCCCTGCTCTTTTTGTAGATCTATTACTTTTGAACAATTTGTATCCATCCATCACTACATTCCAGTCATGGGTTTCATCCCACCACTCTAACCCCCTCCAGGGCAACCACAATGCCTAACCACAACCCCTAACCCTAACCCTCAATGAAATCAAGTTTGACATCCCTGATTTAATAGTAGATTTAAAGGGAATACCGGTAATATTATGTCCCCCCAGACAAGATGAGTCCAAAAAGAAAGAGCTATTCCACTGAGTTCAAGAAAGGAATTGTGGAGGACTCTCGGGGCAAGAATCTTACGGCTTTCTGCAAAGAGAAGATGTTGGATCTCCAAATGGAAAATGGTGAGCAGAGTATGATAACCTCAGTCAACAGGTGCACGAGGGAAATGCTAAGAAGCGCAAGTGTGGATTAGGTCGGCAGCCACTATTTCCTGAATTGGAAGACAACATCTGTGAATGGATTGCTGACAGGAGAGCAAAGACTTTGGTTGTGCGCAGGGTTGATATTCAAGCATTTGCCCTTGCAATGGCACCACAGTTAGAAATATCCCCAGAATAATTCAAAGCATCACAACACTGGCTGGATGGCTTCCTTCAGTGATATGAACTGTCTTTAAGAAGATTGACAACACTGTTCAAGCTGGAAGATACTGAACTTATTAAATATGCACGTTCATTCAAATTGGACATTTCCCCTTGCATTCAAATTGGACATTTCTGTGGTAAAATCTTCTACATTCTCATTTTCATTTTTTTCTCATTTTCATTTTTTCTCATTTTTCATTTTTTTAATCCACTCATGGAAAAAAACTGATGCTATCATGATGTGCAAAACATGTTCCATGCATACTCTTATGCCAATAGAAAATCCAAATTATAAATGTACCAAATGTAAACTAATTGTATTAGAGGAAAAAATAAAAGGTCTAGAGAAAACTCTAACCACTTTGAAATTCAACCTACAAAATGAGAAACCCCAAATCTTGCAAGGAGAGTGTGCCCAAATTAACATAATAATGATAAACAACTTCTAAAAGAATTGATCCCTTAGAAGAAGAAGAGAGATGGAACTACGTCACTCATAGAAAAAAACACAAACCTAGAAGAAAACCCTTGTCCAACCCAACCTACTTTGATGTTGCCCCATTGGTGCTAAGCAATCAATTTCACAGATAGTGCCTGGAAGAAAACATGCGGACACCTAGAAAAGAAGCATCATCAAATGTCCCTAAAATAGTAGCAACATCAAGTGCTTCTGTGATAGACAGAAAAATACCTCAAAACTCCCTAGGAAAAAAAGGAGAGTGTTGGTTATAGGAGATTCAATTCTCAAGGGAACATAATCAGCCATCTGTAGACAAGACAGTCAATCCAGAGAGGTATGTTGTCTCCCTGGAGCAAAAATAAAAGATGTGGCTGAGAACCTAACCAAAATAATAAAACCCTTCCGGTGGCGACGGGCCACGCCGATGGAGGCTTTCTTTTAGCCTCCCGCCTGAGTCTGCGTCAAAGCCCGCTCAAACAGCTTCCATAAGCTGTTTGACGGCTCGGAGCTTTCACCCCGGGAGAAGGGGAGAAAGCGAGTTTCTTCTGGATAGGGGTAGAGTTCCCTAGTTCCCCCAAGAGTGATTTTGGGGGAATGAAGGTGAGAACTCCCCCGGAGTCCAGAGTTGTCTCCGCGGCTCGGGATGCCTTCGTTCCTCGGAGCGGAGCCAGACGTTGCCTCCACTTCTGTCAACTATAGAGATTTCAGATTGTGAGTAAACTTATAAACAGACGGAACTGACCAGGATAATTGGATTTTAGTTGAATTAAGACTTTAACTCAGAGAATATATTGGCATCTTCCTTATTTGCTACAAAATTAAAGTGAGAAGAAAATGGCCACGGACGTGCCGTTTCTTTGTAAAAGATGCTGATAAGAAAAACTTTCACTCTTCTTCCAGTTGTGGAATGGATACATTATAAAGACCTTACTGAAAGCTCAAGTTTAAATGATATTTGCTGTTTTGTGTTTTGGATTTTATATAATTATACTCAGAAGAAGTTTGTAGAATGGCTTCTAAATGTACTGGAGCTTCTGCATTGCCTAAAACAGCTATTTCTTCTCCAGTTGTGCAAATTCCACAACAGAAACCTAAATCTCCGCCACCTTCGCCTCCCCCGTCTATTACGCTCAAAGAATTACAGGATGCTTTGGCGCAGTCTTCATTGCAGACAGTAAAACAGATTAGAATGGAAACGGAGCAGCTTTTTAATAAGAAAAATGAGGAACTTTGTGAGAACATATCGCATATTTTTCAAGGCTTTGCGGCTCACGTAGATCGTATAGAGGGACGGGTGGATGAATTAGCGGAGAAAATAGAAGGAATGGAGAATAGATTTGATAAAGTAGAAGAAGGTGTGGAAATTGCTTAGAATGATATTGTCATGTCACAATACAGAGACATGGAGTTTGCCCTGAGAATCAGGGGGCTGAAGGAAGACTCACAGGAGAATTTGAGAGAGGAAATAGCAGCAGCTTTGGCTTTAGTTTTGGAGTGCAATCCTAATATAATTTTGGGAGAAATTGAAAAAGTTTATAGGGTTAATTCTTGGATTGCACGTCAGAGAAAATTACCAAGAGATGTTGTTGTTTATTTTTCCAGAAGAACACGTCGCAATGAAACTATACAGGCTTTCTACCAGCAGAGATTTCAGATTGCTGCTCAGGATGTTATACTTTTAAAAGAAATACCTCCTAAAATTTTAAGAAAAAGGAAGGATTTTACTTTCTTGACTCAGGAGTTAAAGAAGCGGCAAATTCCTTTTAGGTGGGATATACCTGCTGGAATTGTATTGAGTTATGCGGGGATACGTTACAGATTGAATACGATTCAAAAAGCTAAAGACTTTTACTTATCGGTCCTGAAAGCTGACTCATCATCATCACCGTGATTTAAAGGAACGGAAGATTTGACTGAACAACTAGTTGTTGAACTGCCTGGGGCTATGTCATCAGGTGTAGGAGATTTTCAGAATCAACAATTGTTTGAAGTGAAAGGAGGTTCAAAAGAGCAAAGAATGACTCGTGCAGCTTATAAACGTAAGGAGAAAGAGCAACAAAAAGAAACTATATCCATAACGTATTCGCCTACTTCAGAGCCTGTGGGAGGGGCAAGACCAAAGAGATCTGTGATGACAGATCTGCAAGGAATGCTCCAGAAGCTTCACAAGCCAAAGGATGGTTAAGTTGGTGACTTGGAATGTAAATGGTTTGAATTCGCCACAAAAAAGAAAGAAAATATTTTATTATTTGAAACAATACAAAAACGACATTATATGTTTGCAAGAAACCCACATTACCTTGAAGGATCAAAAGCATTTGATTAACTCTCGATTGGGACTTCATTTTATTGCTCAAGCTCCGAAGAAAAAAGCAGGTGTAGTTTTGTATGTTAGGAAAGAATTTTTGCCAAAACTAATAGACTTTGATTCAGAAGGAAGATTTGTACTTATTGAATTGTTATTGAATGGAAAGAAATGTCTTATTGTTGGCTTATATGCACCAAATCAGCAACAGCAGCAAAAACAATTTTATAGACTTTTGCATCAGAGAATAATTCAATTGGATTATAAATCAGTTATTATGATGGGAGACTGGAATGGCGTTATAGATTCAACAAAAGATAAAAAGACTTCTTCTAAAGTTTTGACTCAAGCTAAATTACCTAAAACTTTTTTTGCATTGCAGGAGGATTTGGAGTTAAGAGATATATGGCGAGATCGGAATATTGGAGAAAGAGACTTCGCTTTTTTTTCGGACAGACACCATTCTTATTCTAGAATTGACTTTTTCTTAATAACTAATGATTTACTTTCTAGGGTTAAGAAAGTGAAGATTTTTCCTAGGATTTTATCAGATCATAGTTCTGTGTGGATGGAACCTTTTTCTGAAGAAGGAAGTAGAAGGACATGGAGATTAAATGAGAACTTATTCAGACATGAGAGCAACTTGCAGAAGCTTAAAGATCACTTAAGAGATTTTTTTCTTGCTGAATATGAATAAGGGCACTTCTATGCCAATGGTATGGGATGCTAGTAAGGCTTATATGAGAGGTGCCCTAATTTCAATGAACACTGCACACAGGCGAAAGCAGATACAAAAACGTAGAGACTTGGAGGAGGAGATTAAAATAAAAAAAAGGCTCTCATTTTAAATCCAATGTACAATAATTTAAAGGTTTCTATTACTATGTTGAAGGAACAATTTAATATGTTAATGGCAGATCAGATTGCAATTAACTTGAGGTACATGAAACACAATACATTTTGCAATGCTAACAAACCTGGTAGATGGCTGGCTTATCAACTACGTAAGAAGCAAAAATCTAGAACCATAGATTTAAAGTAAATAATAACAAGACTAAAATACTAGCTAAAAATATGTTGAAGAGAGATAAGGAGACGTTAGTTAATTTAACTGGTTTTGAAATAGTGAAAAATGTGAAATACTTGGGAGTTTATATTAGTGCCTCTAACGTTAAGTTGTATAAAAATAATTATGATAAGTTATGGATAAAAATTCAAAAGGACTTAAATGAATGGAAAAAGTTACAGTTATCATTGTTAGGGAGAATTTCAGTGGTTAAAATGAATATCCTCCCAAAATTTCTTTTCTTGTTTCAAATGATACCTATTTTTAAAAAAGACTCTAATTTGGAGGTATGGCAGAGAGGTATCAATAGGTTTATATGGGAGGGCAAAAAGCCGAGGGTTAAATTTAAAATTATGCAAGATGCACGTGAAAGAGGGGGACTTAAAGCCCCGAATTTAAAATTATATTATGATGCGGTGGCTCTAACCTGGATTAGTGATTGGATTAATTTAACTAATAGAGATATATTGATTCTTGAAGGATGGGACTTATTTTATGGATGGCATGCTTATTTGTTTCTCGACAAGAAAGTTGATCAAGTTTTTAAAGCTCATATTTTAAGGAGTGCATTATTGCGAGTTTGGAAGAAGCATTATTATAAATTAAATTCTAAAATTCCAATTTGGGCAATTCCAGGACATGCAATACAAGGGGTTACGAGGGGTGTTATACTGGAGGGGATTTCTTATAAGGAATTACTTATCTTGAAGGGACAGGATTGGCAATTTAAGTCATTTGCCCGGGAGGGTACACGAGCCTGGCTCCAGGGAATTATAAACGCTTCTTTACGGGAGGGTGTCTTCCCCGTAGCCTTGAAGGAGGCGGTGGTGAGGCCCCTCCTTAAGAAGCCTTCCCTGGACCCAGATGTATTAGCTAACTATCGCCCGGTCTCCAACCTTCGCTTTGTGGCGAAGGTTGTTGAGAGTGTGGTTGCGNCCTGGAGGCCGTACGGGTCTGGATGGGGAGAAACAGACTCAGGCTCAACCCTTCCAAGACTGAGTGGCTGTGGTTGCCGGCTCCCAGGCATAGTCAGCTGACTCCGTCGCTGACTATAGGGGGCGAAACTTTGGCTCCCTCAGAGAGGGTACGCAATCTGGGTGTCCTCCTGGATCCACGGCTGACACTAGAAGACCAGGGGGGCGTTTTACCGGGTACGCCTGGTTCACCAGTTGCGGTCTTTTCTGGACCGGGATGCCTTGCGCACAGTTACCCACGCTCTTGTTACCTCCCGCCTGGACTACTGCAATGCTCTCTACATGGGGCTCCCCTTGAGGAGCACTCGGAGGCTCCAGTTAGTCCAGAATGCAGCCGCGCAGGCGGTGATGGGAGTGACTCGTCGCTCCCATGTAACGCCGCTGCTGCGCGAGCTGCACTGGCTGCTGGTGGCTTTCCGGGTGCGCTTCAAGGTGTTGATTATCATCTTTAAAGCGCGCCATGACATCGGACCTGGTTATCTCCGAGACCGCCTTCTGCCACAGATTACCTCTCATTGGCCGATACGCTCCCACAGAGAGGGTCTCCTCAGGGTGCCGTCAGCCAGACAGTGTCGGCTGGCGACCCCCAGGGGGAGGGCCTTCTCTGTTGGAGCCCCCACCCTTTGGAACGAACTACCCCCAGAGATCCGGGTGATTCCGGATCTCCCCTCCTTCCGCCGCGCCCTCAAGACATGGCTGTTTAAGCTAGCAGGACTGGCCTAAGGGGTATTTTAATTTGGTTTTAAAGTAATTTTAAAAAGAAATGGCCAACAATTAATATTTCATTTTAATTACATTTTAAATTTAGTATTATTGTATTAGTTATCTGTTTTAACTGGCTGTAAGCCGCCCTGAGTCCGTTAGGAGAAGGGCGGGGTACAAATTTGATAAATAAATAAATAAATAATATTCTCCACTCCTGGTTCCCATATTGTCAATTGGTAGATAGGTGGCACATAGATCAAAAGCTTGGTTTAACTTTGGAGGATGTGAATTTGATAAAGCAGATTAAAGATCAAAGTAGAGCTCATATTAGGAGAATTTATAGCGTTCTAACAGAACTGGATTCTGAAACAGAATTAGTTAAAGATTGTATGATCAAATGGGCTCAAAATATTCAGGAACCAATTCTGCTGGATACATGGGAAATAATTTGGGTAAGAAATGTTAAGTTTACTCAAGCGCAGAACTTAAGGGAAAACTTTTATAAAATGTTTTATAGGTGGCACTTGGATCCCCAAAAATTGTCTTTTATGTATCCTAACTTACAGCCCAAATGTTGGAGATGTGGTAATTTAGATGCAACTTATTATCACATTTGGTGGACATGTAGGTATGTAAAAACTTTTTGGATTAAGATTTGGTGGAATATCCAACAGATTTTTAAGAGAAAGATAAAATTTACACCGCGATTATTTCTTTTGGGTATTATGGAAGATTTGAATTCTAAAGAAGTGATTCTGATGTTGTATTGTATAACGGCAGCAAGGTTATTGGTTGCTCAAAACTGGAATAAGAATGCATTATCTA
This sequence comes from Protobothrops mucrosquamatus, assembly GCF_001527695.2. NCBI lineage: Eukaryota > Metazoa > Chordata > Lepidosauria > Squamata > Viperidae > Protobothrops > Protobothrops mucrosquamatus. The sequence continues at coordinate 126,198 of NW_015388256.1, read as the reverse complement.
CTATGGATGATTGGAGAATGAAGGTGTCGTATTTTGCAGAAATGGCTAAGATTTCCGCATACTTGAAAGATCAATCTCAAGAAAAATGTATTTTGGTTTGGAGAAGATGGATAGATTATATTCAGAGAAAGTATGAGATGAATAAATATTATATAGCCTTTGAGTAGACTTTATATTATTTTTATTTATTTATAATTTATGTAGTTATATTATTATTCATTATATAGTTATTGTATATATTTTATGGTTATGTTAAATTGATATTTGTTTATTTGTTTTTAGAGTTAAAGTATGTTTATATTTGATTGTATTATGGCTGGGTAGTTTTAATTAGACTTGGGATGATATGTGCTTAACCCTGTATTCAGTTCTGGGAAGTCCGGGGGGGAGGGGGGATGAAGGAGGGTAGAGATATGTAAAAGTTGGTGTATTAAAATGTTATAGAGAAATAATGTAAAGTTTTATGAAAAGGAGATGCTCGGCCAGTACCCCCAAACTGCATCCGAAGGATGAGGAAAGGAAGGAGGTGGGATGTGTGGGGTGGTTGGAAGAAAGGAGAGAGGTATAGGTAGGAGGACAGGAGGGGAGGAGGGAAGTAGGTAGGAAGGGTGAAAGAGAGGGTGGATGCAGGGGGGGGGGCTGCAGAGCTGCTCTGAAATTTTTATGTCTGTATTTAATATGATTTTTTTTATCAATGTATACCATATTTGTATTAAGACTTTGGGGGGGGTTAGTTGAAAAATTAATAAAAAAAATTTATTGCAAAATAATAAAACCCACAGATTTCTACCCTT
>NW_015388256.1:112904-120404 GCF_001527695.2 Protobothrops mucrosquamatus | reverse complement strand
GGTGAGGAGGCTGAAGAAGCCAATTTTGTTTGGCCAGTTAGATGGGTCCATTGCAGGGGGGAGTTCCAGCCACCCTTGCCATGCAGCCCATCCAATTTACCATAGGGGATCACACAGAGACTTTGACTTTTGTGGTGACCCCTGAAATGGAGTGCCCCTTATTTTAGGGATGGCATGGTTAATGAAGTGGAACCCAAGAATGGACTGGAGGATGGGAGAACTGAGATTCCCAAAAGGAAAACACAGTGTAAGGGGAGGGAGTCTCAGCCCCAGAAGGGAGTAGAGGTCCAGAAGGTGTAGCAATGGTGAGTGATGGGGGACTGTATGACATACCTGAGTAATATCGGGATCTAGCTGAAGTATTCAGCGAAGAAAGGTCCGACGAACTACCTCCCCATCAACCCACAGACTGTGCCATTGAGATCTTACTGGGAGCGAAACTACCTAAGCCGAAAATGTATTCCATGACCCCTCGGGAGTTGGAAGAGCTAAAAAAATTTATAGACAAGAATTTGGCAAGAGGTTTCATACAGCCAGCAAAACCCAAAACAGCAGCCCCCATGTTATTCCACGAGAAAAAAGATGGGTCTTTTTGCCTCTGCATAGATTATAGATCTTTGAATGCAATTGGAATAACTTCTACCCACTCCCCCTAATGAAGGACATGTTAGCGCACTTGGAGAAGGGAATTTTTTTTCAAAACTGGACTTGTGGGAGGCATATTACTGGGTCAGAATTAAGGAAGGGGACAAGTGGAAGACAGCATTCAATTGCCCCATGGGATGTTTCCAATTTAGAGTGCTTCCATTTGAGTTGCAAGGGGCACCTGCCATATTCATGCAACTGATAAATGAAGTGCTCTAGGAGCACCTCTACAAGGGGTGCTTGTCTACTTAGACATCCTAATATTCACAGAGACCAAAGAAGAGCATGTCAAACTGGTCAGAGTGGTGCTAAATAAGTTACAAGCTGCCTGACTTTATGCCAAATTATCCAAATGTGAATTCCATAAGGAAAGTATTGATTACCTGGGGTACTGCATATCTCAAAACAGCATAGAGATGAGTCCTGAAAAGGTCCGAGTGTTCCGCCCCACACCCGGAAATAGGCTAACACATATGAAGAACGGTTACAGGAACTGGGCATGGCTGATCTAGTGAAGAGAAGGAATAGGGGAGAGATGATAGCAGTGTTCCAATATTTGAGGGGCTGTCACAGAGAGGAGGGGATCAACCTATTTTCCAAAGCACCTGAAGGCAAGGCAAGGAATAATAGATGGAAACTGATCAGGGAGGGATTCAACCTAGAAATAAGGAGAAATTTTCTGACAGTGAGAACAATGAATCAATGGAACAGCTTGCCTTCAGAAGTTGTGGGAGCTTCATCACTGGAAGCTTTCAAGAATAGACTGGACTGCCATCTGTCAGAAATAGTGTAGGGTCTCCTTCTTGGGTGGGGGTTGGACTAGATGACCTACAAGTCCTTTGTTGATGGCATCAACTTTTCTAAATACCAACTCTCCAACATGATTGCTATGGATGAAATTGCAGTGTTTATGGCCTCAAACAACAATTGATCAGAGGGGTGCCTCATCAATCTACATTCCTTCCACTGGTTACGAAAGTTCACGTGTTATCTGTATTTTGGCAATTCGCCTGGATGGAAACAAAGCCCCAGCTCTAATCATCAAGAAAGATAAGATTGAACGTCTTTCAGGCATTTATGTTCTTGAAACCAAAAAAGCCTGGTGCACACAAGCAGTTATAAGGAAGTGGCTCGATTTAATGCTGCCACTTATTTTGAGAGGTGGCCAAAGTGGTCTGCTAGTCTGGGATTCAGCCAGCACTCACCATGGTAAAGACATGAAGAAGTTCCTTGCAGAGAAAAGAATAGATTAAGTAATGATTCCTGCAGGAATGACTGCCTATCTCCAGTCTCTGAATATTGAGATAAACAAGCCATTCAAGGACAATTTGCACAGGGAAATCAATGACTACATTGAACACAGAATGGAGAGAAATCAGTGTGGAAACTTTGTGAAGCCTAGCCTGCCAGAGGTTGTGACATGGGTGAAGAATTCATGGGATAAAATCACTGACAGCTGTGTTGCCAATGCACTATGAGCAGGCTACATGCTCATTTAAGGAGACCTCTATTCCTGGACATGAGAGATTGGGCCAATGGTTCTACTGGAAATGGAGTCGCAAGAAATTCGGACCAGAATTTGGGGTTTGGGAGTTACCGTATGAAAATGTTGCAAAAGAAGATGACATGACTGTTTTTGAATAAATGTTGTTTGTTTTTCGTCACCATTGTGGTTGCCCAGGGGTATGGGGGTTAGGTATTGTGGGTTGGGGTTGGGGTTGGGATTAGGCATTGAGGTTGCCCTGGAGGGAATGGGTGTTAGGGTAAGGCATGGGAAGCCTGGCTATGGGACACCTGTGGCATGGTAAGCAAGGCACAGGGGGCAGATTCCCCCCTACCTGCCAAACCTCATGGCAGAAGCACCGTCCTGCACAAGCAGCCAAAACAGGACATTGTGGGTTGGGATTGAGGTTGGGTTGGGGTTAAGATTGGGGTTAGGATTTGCCTTTGGGTTGGGCATTGTGGGTTGGATTTAGGGTTAGGATTGGGGTTGGGACCTGGACAGGGACCCACACACACATGTCAGCCTGCTTTCTTACCACTCTGCATAAGCAGGGTCTGGCCTGGGTGGTGTGTGGTGCAGGATACCTCACCAAATGTCCCAGGCTCCTGTCCTTGTGGCCAATTCATGTGCCGAGGAGTGGGCCTCTGCCTTCCATCAGGTGGCACTGGCCAGGACATCCAGTAGGGTGGACAATGGCCTCTCATGCTGCACTGTGAGTGGCAGGCTTTCAGCTGTGCATGGCAGGTGGGGAATGCTATACCTGGGGCACCTTTTAATGGACTTCCCAAGAAGATCCCGCGGTCAGCCAAAAAAAAACCCCTTGGGTCTTACCATACTGCTGGAGTCCAAAGGAAGAGAGCAGCCACAGAAGAAGTGGGGCAGAGGCGTGACAGGTGTTGGGGAGTGGGAGGCCTGGCTCTGGTGGTCCTGAAGTAAGCAAGTGCAGGACACGCAGAGCAGCTCTCCCACCTGCCTCGCGGTGGCAGCACCAGCACAACACGCCATGTGGCATCCTGCTGCGAGTGGCTGCAGAAGTGGGCAGCAGCCACGCAGATTTCTGCTGGACGGGACTGTTGGTGCCACCGCTGTGAGGCAAGGCAGGTGTCAGGAAAAAAAATAAGGCATCCCCTGAAAATAAGACCTAGTGCTTCTTTTGGAGGCAAAATAAATATAAGCCCAAGTTTTATTTTCAGGGAAACATAGTACTCTTGGTAAAATCATGTCACATGAGTTTCTTTTTCTGGAAATGCCAACTGGACAGTTGACATAATAAACATTTCACATCTAAATATGATCCCAGAAAAGAGCAGGAATCCGGGCCCTTGATTTACATGCCAGTTAATTAGTTTTGCCATGTCTTAAACATTTCTTTGTATTCTAAAGATATTTGCTATCCAATTTCTGAGAATCTAAAAAGTCATTACCTTAAAACTTAGGGTAATGTAGGAAGACAGCACCCCCCCCCCCAAGAAAAAGAAATATTTTGAAGGAATATTAAAAAGGCAAAATATTATATTTCCCCAAAGGATCTTAAAGGCAGAAAAGCAGGCCCAGTTTTTCTTAATAGAAACTCAGGAAACCACCTTTTAGAAATGCAGATTTGATAATCCCATTCAGCCCCATTCATGAGCAAATACTACCAGGCAGAAGCCCATTCAAGACAAAATATTTTGAAAGCCCCTGCAGGAAAACTGACAGCTAACAATAGCAGAGTGCTAGAATTAGAACCAGCACCCCCTCACCAAAGAAATCCAACACAGGAAGTAAGTCGTCAGCCCCAGCCCCAGAGAAGCAGGACATAATAGCAGGACATTATGTCCTTTGGGACATAATAGGATTAATCCACCAATACAAAAAGGACACACTCAAAACCTCAGGTCAAAGTTCATGCCACAAGAACAGGAACTCCAAACACAAAAGCCCAAGAAGGCATAAAAACCCACCACTCCCAGCAACACATGGTCAGCTGCTCCAGAGCCTCATGTCTTGTGCTTCTGCTCTTCAATACATTATAACCTTCTTTCTAAAGCAGTCTCCATTTTGTTTCTTCCCAGCTTGGACTGGACCCTGATGAAGACTTTTCTTTCAACAACCTATAACATCTCATAGGACCTGACTTAGCATTACAAAAATGCATTGTTATCCATGTATCCACACAAATACTCTAGAGAAATATGATTCTCTTAATTAGTTCAAACACAAATAATGAAAATTTCTGGCTCCTTAGGGTATGGTTTTTCAGAGATTGCATGCTATGAGTTCAAGATCTGAAGTTGATAGTTTCGCTCATATTCTTTTGTAAATCACAGTGTACACAGAAATAATTTTCCATGTGTTCCATCGAATAACTGTACAGTATAATCAATAAAGAAAATATTTTATCTTAAATATATTGATTCATTCACTTGTTACATCAATATAGTTGCCTTTTAAATATAACTTGTCCTAGTTAAAAAAAAAACCTAAACAATATGTAAGTCAAATGAATTTATTCATCCTCAAAAATAACTATAACATTTGGTGTTAATTAATACTTAATTCTAAAATAATAATCCCTATTAGAAACTGACCTGGAATAATACGCTCTGAAATATATTTTTCTAACTGGGTGCGTAGCTTTGTCTCTATGCCTTGATACCCATGAGTTCCATTATCCACCAAAATTAGATGAGTATGGTTATTATCCAAGCAGTATAAAAGGTCCTTCTTGAGATCATCCATGATGTAGTGTGCTGAATAGTATGTCTGGGAATTAGATGAAATATTTATGTATAAAGTTCCTTTCAACATCATATTTTTTGCATTACATAGTATCTTTAGCAACCCTTTTTCAAATTTTGAGAAATGAAGGAGGTTAATAACACAATAAATGCATATTCATTTGGACAAGAAATCACACTAAACTGAGCTCATGAACTTTTGGAATGTCAAACCCTGAGCAGAGCTGCATTGGTTGCAATATCTGCAAGCATGGCTCTCTTGAGGTTGCCTATGCATGCTGCTACCAGATATGCAGGGCATCAGCCTCTTTGCATTGGCAAAAACAATTTCTCCATGAAGAAATGGATGGGAAGGTAGGAGCCAGGATTTGGAGGAATGCAAGAAGTGGACCTTTTGTTTACATTTCACTCATTTATTAACTCTATTCTTGTAAGCAGGCATTTGAAAATAGTGTCACCAATTTTGATATGCAGGTTTCCCTTAATTCTTTTAGCTTTTTTGCTAAATTATAACTTAGCATGGCTCATCTTTGTGTGAATATAATCTTTGTTTTATTCTATCCTTTCCTTATTTTGTCAATTTACACAATTCATTTCTAAGACTAATTTGACTTTCCACATGGTTTGCAGATAGATTGTTTTGTAACTGATACATTATTTGCAATATTCTTTCAGTTATTTCATTAATCAAGATCTATAATTGTTCAAGCTTCAAGAACTATATACTATATAATGTTACGATCTTGTTTCAAGTATCAGTGTAGATGTGAAGCAATAGAATAGATTTAAATGAGTAAATCTCCCCCATACGATACTCAGCTGTACATTTCCACCCCAGACCACCCCAACGTTGCCCTTGACGTGATGGCCCGTTGCCTGGAGGCCGTACGGGTCTGGATGGGGAGGAACAGATTCAGGCTCAACCCTTCCAAGACCGAGTGGCTGTGGTTGCCAGCGCCTCGGCATAGTCAGCTGACACCATCGCTGACTATAGGGGGCGAAACTTTGGCCCCCTCGGAGAGGGCGCGCAACTTGGGAGTCCTCCTGGATTCGCGGCTGGCACTGGATGACCATTTGTCGGCCGTGACCAGGGGGGCGTTTTATCAGGTTCGNCAGGGTGCCGTCGGCCAAGCAATGTCAGCTGGCGACCCCCAGGGGGAGGGCCTTCTCTGTGGGTGCCCCTGCCCTCTGGAACGAACTACCCCCCGAGATCCGGATTATTCCGGATCTCCTTACTTTCCGCCGCGCCCTCAAGACATGGCTTTTCCAACAAGCGGGCCTGGCCTAGGGAGGATTTTTAAACTGGGTTTTTAAGAAATTTTAATTATCACAACACAAAAATTTTGGTTTTAATTTGGTTTTATTCGGTGGGGTGTGTGGGTCTTTCTTTGTTTTAATAATGTTGTGAGCCGCCCTGAGTCCTTCGGGAGAAGGGCGGGATATAAATTGAAATAATAAATAAATAAATAAATAAATAAATATGTAATGTTGGGACTGAAATAATGTTGAATGTTAATTGTTAATCAAATTCAGTACCTCAGTATCACAGCTTCTGATAAGATTCTCACGATTAGATACCATGCCCCAAGCAGCTATGCCAATAGCAACCACATTCTCTTCAGAGCTCCTACTGATAGTATTATCTCGCACTACTTCTCCAATATACTTCATCAGTCCATAATGGGTACCACCAGTGAATATCCAGGCTCCTGCAAGTCAAATATATTATTTGTTTATTCATTTACGAGTGTGCCACTCAATCTAGCAAGGATTCACAGCAATTCAACATCTTCATCAACAATTTGGACGAGGGGATAGATGGGAACTTATCAAATTTGCAGACAACACCAAGCTGGCAGGAATAGCAAACACTCCAGAAGACAGGCTTAGGATACAGGAGGATCTGGACAGACTTGAACACTGGGCGCTATCTAACAAAATGAAATTCAATGGTGAAAAAAGTAAGGTTCTACATTTAGGCAAGAAAAATCAAATGTACAGGTATAATATAGGGGGTACTGTTGTGTCCTGAGCCTGCAAAAGCAGGCTCGGGACGTTGCAAGAGTCCCGGGCATTTGCAAAAGCTGCCCGGGACCAGACTGAGTGGCGCCGGCCTTGTGCGCATGCGCAAGGCGGGAAAATACCGCCTTATGATTGGTTGAACTTGCCCGGGGATCAGAAGGTATAAATAGAGGCCTGCGTGCCTCTGCTCGGGTTGTTCATAGAATGGAAGCAGAGAATAAAGACTTGTTAGAAATGCTTCATCTCAAGCGCCATTATTCTCCGGACTTAACAGTGGCGACGAGGATGGGATCCAGTCTATACAGCTAGGAAAGCTTGAAGACTCACCCAAAGAAGTCCGGAAGAGAAAACGGCGTGGAAGTCAGCATTATCCTGCCAGTACGAAATCGCTGGAGGGTGCGTGCAGCTGCAGAAGAAGACCCTGATCCTCGATCATGGCGAAAGTTGGGCGTTTAGCGGAATTCGACGTCTCTCACCCCGAGAGGTGGGAATCTTATGTTGCAAGAGTCGAGACGTATTTCCGCATAAACCAGATTCGGGAGGAAGGCTTAAAGGCTGCCACATTGTTGTGCGTTTGTGGGCAAGACGCCTTTGAGATCGCCGAGAGCT
>NW_015388256.1:104618-110414 GCF_001527695.2 Protobothrops mucrosquamatus | reverse complement strand
GCAAGGAAATGGGTCATGCAGATGCATTGAGTAGGCTGCCATTGCCTACTGTGGAGCCTGATCCCGCTCCTGCTGTACACATATTGTCCATTCAGGAGTTGCCTGAGTGTCCCCTCAATGCTAGGGATGTGGCTGCTGAAACTGCCACTGACCACACGCTCAAACGCGTGCTGTCATGGGTCCTGTCTGGTTGGCCTGAAAGGTGCCCTGCAGAGGATTTTCAACATTTCTGGATTAAGAGGCACGAGTTGTCCACTTTCAATGGCTGCCTCCTTTGGGGTTCAAGAGTTGTGATTCTGGCCTCATTGAGGGCTAGAATCTTGGCTTCATTACATGAGGGCCATCCAGGAATCGTTAGGATGAAGGCACTTGCGCGCAGCCATCTGTGGTGGCCTGGCATTGATCGGGCCATCGAGGCCCAGGTGCACGGGTGTCATACATGCCAGCAGTCCAGGCCGGAAATGCCCCAGGCCCCTGTACACAGGTGGGAGGAAACGCACACTCCATGGTCTAGAATACATGTAGATTACGCTGGGCCCTTTCAGAGACAATTCTTCCTGGTTGTTGTTGACAGCCATTCCAAATGCCTGGAGGTCGTGCCTGTGTCTTCTACCACAGCTGCCAAGACCATTCAAGTGTTGAGAAACATTTTTGCTGCACACGGGTTGCCAGATGTTCTGGTGTCAGATAACGGTCCTCAATTTACTTCTACTGAGTTTCAGGGATTTCTACAGGCCAACATGATCCGCCATGCTGCTTCGGCTCCCTTCCACCCTTCCACCAACGGTCTGGCTGAACGGATGGTCCGCGTCACCAAGGACGCCCTCAAGAAGCTGACTTACAGCAATTGGCATCACAGGTTGGCTGACTTTCTTCTGGCACATCGTACTACTCCGTGCACTGCCACAGGTAAGTGCCCGGCCGAACTCCGTTGGGGTCGTCGGCTCGTGACTAAATTGGACAGGCTGCATCCGGAGCGTGTAGCATCACAGGTGTCTCAGCCACACCCACCATGGGTCATGCATGAAGGCGATCCTGTCTGGGCCAGGAACTACGGGCCTGGACATCTCTCGGTCCCGGCGGTGGTCTGCAAGGTCTCGGGGCCACTGTCCTACGAGGTGTCCCTGGAAGACGGCTGTGTTCTTCGCCGCCACATTGATCAATTACGTGTGAGGCGGGACTCACCTGGGGTTCCTCCTCAGTCTCCTCTAGGGGGGGAGGAGGAATGGGGAATGCATTCTGAGAATCAGAATCTGCTGCCAACAATGGTTGGGGGGAACGACACGGGTACCCAACACCCTAGTTCCACAGGTGATTCAGGTAGCAATTCAAGGGAACGGGGGCACACAGACACCCCCACACACACTCCAGCCTGGGAGTCCCACCGGAGGTATACTAACTATCCACACCTCACGAACAATACTCCAGATACGGAGAATCACTGGGAGCATACTCACAACTCACAACATGCAAGAGAGCAGGCAAAACAGAGGGGAAACATCCTTTGCTGAAATGGCTCATAGAAGGATGTCCCCATGCATAAGGGATAATAGGGAGGCATCCCTAAACCCTAACACTACAGGAAGGAGCCAGGAAAACCACACTCCGTCAGGGAACACGGAGATGAGTTCAGAGGGGTTGAAAAACTCCATTGGTGGTAGGTCAACCAGGGTTAGTGATCAACAGAGTTCTGACTTCTCAAGCCTAAGAGACGGGCAGGAAAGTCAAACTGAAGTCACACAACAACCACAAGGAAATTCATTTAGTGTGGGAAGCCACGGGGAAAACACTACAAGTTCCCCAGGTCTGAGAAGGTCGCTCAGGGTCAAAGGCCCTCCCAAATACCTTGCAGATTACGTAAGGTGAGCAGGTGAACTGCAATCACTGAACTAGCGGTTCTGACAGGTTGACACTACGTAAACGATGTTGGGGCTACTGGGTCTTTGTATGATGGAACAGTTCCACATCTTACACACACTGTGTAACTTAACTTATCAGTTAACTATATAACCATCAATATGATGGCGTCCATGTGGGTGCCGTATTATTTTATCTAGTGGGGAGGGGTGTTGTGTCCTGAGCCTGCAAAAGCAGGCTCGGGACGTTGCAAGAGTCCCGGGCATTTGCAAAAGCTGCCCGGGACCAGACAGTGGCGCCGGCCTTGTGCGCATGCACAAGGCGGGAAAATACCGCCTCATGATTGGTTGAACTTGCCCGGGGATCAGAAGGTATGTGCCTCTGCTCGGGTTGTTCGTAGAATGGAAGCAGAGAATAAAGACTTGTTAGAAATGCTTCGTCTCAAGCGCCATTATTCTCCGGACTTAACAGGTACCTTGCTCAATAGTAGTAACTGTGAGAGGGACCTCGGAATCCTAGTAGACAATCACTTAAATATGAGCCAGCAGTGTGCTGCAGCTGCCAAAAAGGCCAACACAGTGCTGGGCTGCATTATCAGAGGGATAGAATCAAGATCACGTGAAGTATTAATACCACTTTACAATGCCTTGATAAGGCCGCACTTGGAATACTGCATCCAGTTTTGGTCACCACGATGTAAAAAAGATGTTGAGACTCTAGAAAGAGTACAGAGAAGAGCAACAAAGATGATTAGGGGACTGGAGGTTAAAACATATAAGGAAAGGTTGATGGAATTGGGTATGTCTAGTTTAATGAAGAGAAGGATGAGGGGGGACATGATAGCAGTATTCCAATATCTCAGGGGCTGCCACAAAGAAGAGGGAGTCAAGCTATTTTCCAAGGCACCTGAAGGCAGGACAAGAAGCAACGGATGGAAACTGATCAAGGAGAGAAGCAACCTAGAACTAAGGAGAAACTTCCTGACAGTTAGAACAATTAACCAGTGGAACAACCTGCCTCCAGAAGCGGTGAATGCTCCAACACTGGAAGTTTTTAAGAAGAGACTGGACAGCCACTTGTCTGAAATGGTGTAGGGTTCCTGCCTGAGCAAGGGGTTGGACTCGATGACCTCCAAGGTCCCTTCCAACTTTATTATTATTATTATTATTATTATTATTATTATTATTATTATTATTATTATTATTATTATTATTATTATTATTAATACATTACACCCCTTCCCCCTAGATAGTTCAAACCCTTAACTGTTTTACATAACTTTTATTATTATTATTATTATTATTATTATTATTATTATTATTATTATTATTATTATTATTATATAATAAAGCATTCACAACATTTAGATTTCTCTGTGTAGTTTTAAGCAGAAAAGAGAGCTTCAGTACACTATATCCTTAGATGCAGACTAGTTTCATTTTATTTTCTACTTTGCAACAAGTAATAAGTCTGGATTATGACTGAATTATTTGGAATAGGTGGGAGTAAAAGCTCAATCTACTTTCAGCAAGATTTATGATGAAATTATTGAAATTCCTATACATTACAAGCACATTCTTTTTCAAAGAAAATATATAATATACCATACTTAATCACATAACATACTGCTCCTATGTCATACTTTTAATTGAATCATACCAAAAATATACTTCCAACCAGACCTGTAAACTATCCTAATTTAACTGTATGTTTTACAAAGTAGTTTAAAGCAGTATTTAGACTAAATTATATATATATATATATATATACTGTATATATAGTTTTTATAGGATTAGGAATAAGGTGGGGTCAAGATTGGGGTTGGGATTTGGGTGAAGGTTAGGGTTGGGGTTAGGGTATTTTTAAATAACATTCTCAATATTTAGCAAACAGCATAATGTCCAGGTTCATGTATTTAAAAAAAAAAACAATGAGTAGTTAATTATTACAAACAATATGTTAATTAATCACTCGATTGTCTTCTTCTTGCTAAGATATTCAAAGTTACATATCACATTCCTTTCTCTCTAACTCGTTTTTCTAGCCATTGATAAAAATTATCCCATGTTCTAAAATACAGAGTCTTCTTTCTCTTTTCTCTTTAAAGTCAATCTATCCATTTCTGTACACTCTAAAATTTTCTTAATTAATTGTTCTTCAGTTGGTAAATTTTCATTTTTCCAATGTTGGGCAAATACAATTCTTGCTGCAGTTAGTACGGGTAGAATTAAATATATACAGTCTCTCTCATAATTTGCTTCTATTATACTTAACAAAAATAATTCTGGCTTAAAGTCTATTTGTTTTTTAGTAATTTTCTCCAATCATAAATGTATTTTTAACCAAAATCTTTTTGCTTTAGGGCATGTCCACCAGATATGGCAATAAGTACCTGGTCTTTGTTCGCATTTCCAACACTTGTTTGAAGTATTTTTAAATTTTTTGCTAATCTCACTGGTGTCATATCCCACCTGTAAAACATTTTATATAAGTTTTCTTTATATGCCACTGCTTTAATTAATTTAGCATTTCTTTCCCATAACTTTTGCCAGTTTTCTAATTCTATATTATATCCAAAGTTCTTTGCCCATATTATCATTGTTTCTTTTACTTGTTCTTCCTTTATCTTTAAGCTTAACAGATATTTATAGAGTTTCTTAATCAATTTTTCATCTGTTTTTAACAGTATCTGGTTAAATTCTGTCTGTTCTTTATAAAATCCATTGTTTTAACATCTTTTTCATATCTCGTTTGGATTTGCAAATATGGCCACCATGATAGATCAGTACCTTGTTCTTGTAAATCTTGTCTATCTTTCAATTTTCCTTCATTGTCCAAGGTATCTTTATAGGTCACAACTTTATCGTAATTAATTAAATTTGGGTAAGCAAATGCTTCCATTGTTGAAAGCCATCCAGGTATCTTGATATAAATTTTCGCTTTTATTTTTCCCATTCTAAAAGAAGTGCATTTCTTATAAAGTGGTTTTGAAAGTATCTATGTATTTTATTCTTCCCATACCACAGAAAGACATGCTAATCAATTTGTAGGTCATGCCCCTTTAGGAATAATAGTCTTTTGTCTTTAAGCATTATCCATTCTTTAAGCCATGTTAAAATAGTTGCTTGGTAGTATAACATCGGCAGTCCAAATCCTCCACTTTTTCTTTCGCTTCTTGTAGCAATTTCAGTCTAATTCTAGCTTTTTTTCCTTGCCAGATAAATTTCAGTATTGTTATATTCAGTTCATCAAAAAAGCCTTTTCCCAGCCTTACAGGAATCGTTTGAAATAGAAAGAGTATTTTTGGTAAGATATTCATTTTCACTGTTGCTATTCTCCCCAACATTGAAAGTTGTAAGTTTTTCCACTTTTCCAGATCCAATTTTATTTGTTTTAGCAATCTTATGTAATTATCTTCTTTTATGGTTACACATCTTGCTGTTAGATAAATTCCCAAGTATTTAACTTTTTTAACTATTTGAAGATTTGGGTTTTTTTGCTAGTTGGTTTTTTTGTTTTTCTGTTAGATTTTTTTTAGCACTTTAGTATTTTCTCTGTTTATTTTCAACCCTGCCACTTCTCCAAATTTTTCTATTTTCTCCATAAGTTTAATGCTTGTTTCAAGTGGATCTTCCAATATAAAAACCAAATCATTTGCAAATGCTTGTAGTTTATATTTTTCATCTTTTATCCTTTAATTTCTATATCTTGTCTGATGTTTCTATTCAATACTTCCAGTGTTATTTATTTATTTTATTTATTTATTTTCATTGACTTATATGCCGCCCTTCTCCCCATGGGACTCAGGGCGGCTCACAGCATGTTAAAACAATATAAAACATTATCCCCTATAAAAGCCAATTAAAAACCAAATATTTATTGCTGTGTCTTATTAAAATCATTAAAATTGTCCCTATTTAAAATTCACCCTAGGTCAGA
>NW_015388256.1:100844-104108 GCF_001527695.2 Protobothrops mucrosquamatus | reverse complement strand
GGGTGGAGATGTACAGCTGAGTGTCATCAGCGTACTGATGGAACTCCACCCCAAAGCCCCGAATGATCTCTCCCAGCGGCTTCACATAAATATTGAACAGTAGGGGAGAGAGGACCGACCCCTGAGGCACCCCACAAGTTAGGGGCCTAGGAGTCGACCTCTGTCCCCCTGCCAATACAGACTGCGTACGGTCGGTGAGTAAGGAGGAGAACCACTGCATAACAGTGCCTCCCACTCCTAACTCACCGAGACGCTGCAGCATGATACCGTGGTCCACGGTATCAAAAGTCGCTGAGAGGTCCAAAAGCACAAGGACAGAGGAATAACCCCTGTCCCGGGCCCTCCAGAGATCATTTACCAACGTGACCAATGCCGTTTCCGTGCTGTGTCCCGGCCTGAAGCCCGACTGGTATGGGTCTAGATAGTCTGTTTCATCCAGGTGCCGAGGGAACTGCCGCGCAACCACACTCTCAACAACCAAATCAGTATAAATAATAATGGAGATAGTGGGCATCCTTGTCTTGTGCCTTTTTTAATGTTAATGTTTTCTGTAAAATCTCCATTTACAATTATTTTGGCTGTTTGTTTACAATAAATTGTTTTAATTACATTTATAAAGTTTTCTCCAAAATCCATTTCCATTAGTTGCTGAAACATAAATTGCCAGTTTACATTGTCAAACACTTTCTGTGCATCAAGAAATATTAAAGCCATCTGTTTTCCTGGATGAATTTTATAGTACTCTAACACGTCAAAAATCATTCTTAAATTATTTTTTATCTATCTTTTAGGTAGAAAACCATTTTGATCTGTATGTATAAATTTGGTCAAAAATTTCTTTAGTCTTTCTGCTATTATTGAGGTGAAAATAATTTTAGACTAAATTATATTAAATTCCATTTAATATCAGATAGGATGCAAAACTTGGCACTGCAAAATAGTAAAGAGCAATCAATAAAAATAGAATGAAAAATTAAATGACAGTGAAGAAGATTTCATTACAGTATGGGGAATACAAATAAAGGAAAAATTATCTAGATAATATTAAAAAATAAACATAAAAACATCTCCTTCTAATTACCCCTCATGTTTTATCAGCAAAACCATTCAGAAATATTTTTCTAGTAAAACATGTTCCATTTAACTACCAGACACAGATATATTGATTAAACTTTACCCTTTAAATATTTTACTGTTTGCAAATAAATTCCCTCCGTCGCTTGGACAGGCAGCGTACATATTAATTCTGGATTTCACAACTCAAAGCAGACAAATAATATACTTAAAAAAGTAACTTGCATCCTGCCAAATTTTACTTATTTTGATAATTAATAAAAGTCTAGGCAAGAAATCTCAGCATGCTTAATCAGAAATAGTTTATAATGTAATAAAATCAGTTTATTTTTAAAGGCTGGAGTATTTACTCCATATTTGATCTACTTCCCCTCCTTTTCTGCTCCATATTTAACCTATTAAAGCTTATTTGTTTTTTGCTAGGCCAAGTTTAAGAAAAAAAGGCCAACTTTACCTTTGGACTGCGCAATATAAATCAACCGGCTGACAATTTTACGTATGCGTGGCTTTAAAGCAAAAACTTTTGTTCCACCTGTGACAGAGATGATGAGGTTGGGTGTTTTTAGATGCCAGTGTTGTGTCATTAGATCATAGAGGGTTTCAGAGTCTGTGTCACACGACAGACGAATGTACTAAGAAATAAAAACAATTGTTACAATGGGAAAAGTCTCCAATTCATGCGAAATAGATATATCTCGTTTCATCAGTGGCTTCCCATTTACACTGTCCTTTACTTCTGATGAAAATTTCTTTGTTATGCAAGCAGATTTTTATATATAACACTGAATTTTGTTCTAGAAGCTCTTAATCCATGTACAAGTTTCCTTGTGCCCCTTTACAACATCTTAATAGGAAGGAAAAATAAATGTTTAACAGCTGTTCCAATATGGGATTTCTTCATGCTACCATATTTTGAATGGAATTTGAGTATCCTTTTTTTCATTATACAGTCTGTCCTCATTTAGCACCCACTTGATTCCAGCAAAATTGTTGCTAAGCAAACCATGTGATTGAGAGAGATTCAAAAAGAATGAGAAAAAAGAAATCTCCAAGAATCTTGGTAATTTTTGCAAGAGAGTAATTTATTGTATTTTGTAATGTTTCTGAGAGTTTCTATTTGTCCAAACTGATTCAACAGATTGGGCATGCTGCAGATCAAATCAGATCAAAGAATGTTGACTGGTGGGAAGTAGCTGCTGTAGCCCTGCCTTATGGATTATTCCCCCCTTGGAGGTTAGAATGTACCCTGCTGGCTTTTCGCTTTTGGTGGCTACAGAAATTGAATGAATGAATGAATGAATGAATGAATGAATGAATGAATAAATAAATAAATAAATAAATAAATAAATAAATAAATAATGCTGCTTATGTTTACATTGGGTGCATACAGTCTCAATCCAATTTCTCTTAAAATTGTGTCATTCAAAGCTTGACATAAAAAGAAAACACAAAATAAAAAGACAGGTGATTATCTTACCTTTCCTGTCTTACCCAAATTTTCAAATTCGATGTCTCCAAAAGCATCAGTTGGGAATTCTTTAGTATGTTTTTTATAATTCCATTTCTCATTATGGTTAATCTGCATCTCTTCTGTGTGTTGTGATTTCAAATATCCACATTTACATTGGTTGTCACTATAAAGATACACATATGTGGAAACCTTTTAATTAAAAGGAGTTTGTTTTTTATAAAGGTATAATAAACAAGTAAACTAGTAAACATTTTGTTTAACTTTCAAACACTTAGGGAAAAATGCAATAATTTAACATTAAACTTCTCCCATTATGAATTGTACAGCAGTAAAAATAATTCCCATCTTTAACAATCCAATGTCAGCATAAAATACTAGACAATCTTTCTAGATCAATATGCTTCTTATAGCAGGAATCTAAATTGAAAGCATCCCTGATAGATTGAACCTTAGTCTCAACTTGAAAACTTTCATTGACAGACTCTTGAATTACTAAAGTAGTGTCTTAGTGGCTGTTGTATCCTGAGCCTGCAAAAGCAGGCTCGGGACGTTGCAAGAGTCCCGGGCATTTGCAAAAGCTGCCCGGGACCAGACTGAGTGGCGCCGGCCTTGCGCGCATGTGCAAGGCGGGAAAAGACCGCCTTGTGATTGGTTGGAATTGCCCGGGGATCAGAAGGTATAAATAGAGGCCTGCGTGCCTCTGCTCGGGTTGTTCGTGG
>NW_015388256.1:97806-99146 GCF_001527695.2 Protobothrops mucrosquamatus | reverse complement strand
GGGCATTTGCAAAAGCTGCCCGGGACCAGACTGAGTGGCGCCGGCCTTGCGCGCATGTGCAAGGCGGGAAAAGACCGCCTTGTGATTGGTTGGAATTGCCCGGGGATCAGAAGGTATAAATAGAGGCCTGCGTGCCTCTGCTCGGGTTGTTCGTGGAATGGAAGCAGAGAATAAAGACCTATTAGAAATGCATCGTCTCAAGCGCCATTATTCTCCGGACATAACACTGGCGACGAGGATGGGATTCAGTCTAAACAGCTAGGGAAGCTTGAAGACTCACCCAAAGAAGTCCGGAAGAGGAACGACGGCGTTGAAGTCAGCGTTTATCCTGCCAGTACGAATTCGCTGGAGGGTGCGTGCGACTGAAGAAAAAACCTGCTCCTCGATCATGGCGAAAATTGGGCGTTTAGCGGAATTCAATGTCTCTCACCCCGAGAAGTGGGAATCCTATGTTGTCAGAGTCGAGACTTACTTCCGCGTAAACCAGATAAGGGAGGAAGGCCTAAAGGCTGCCACAATGTTGTGCGTTTGTGGGCAAGACGACTTTGAGATCACCAAGAACCTAATCGCCCCGGCCTCGCTGGAAACGGTGTCATAATTAGATCTGAAGAAAGTCTTGAAGGAACACTTTCAGCCCAAGCAATCTGTCATTGCTTGGAGGCACACATTTGAGCTGAGGGATCAGCGAGCTGGGGAATCAGCAAAAGAGTACATTGCAGCTTTGAGAAGAGCAGCTAAACCGTGTGATTTCAAGGACTTAGAGGAAAGACTGCGCGATCGTTTTGTGTGCGGACTGAGGAACAGAGACTTACAACAGAAGCTGTTCACAAAGGAAGATGTCTCTTTCCAAGATGCTCTGCGAGAGGTTTCGGCAGAAGAAGCTGCAGGTGGGGCGGTCAAGAACATGCGGCCTAATCGAAGCGCTCCAGAGACCGCCACCATCCACAAGGAAGACGTGCGAGAGGATTCGGAAGAAGATCCTGAAGAAGAGGTGGACAAGCTTTACCAAGCAGCTGGGAGGAGGTCCAAAGATCATCAGGACAAGGGCCCAGCTGAGCTTCGTTGCCTCGGATGCGGTGGTCGCCACAAGCGAGCGGAATGTCGGTTCCGTTCCGCCAGTTGCCGAGCGTGCAGAAAGAAAGGCCACATCACTGCGGTCTGCCTGGGTCGACAGAAGGTACAACCGAAGGAAGAATTGAATCTGAAAGGTACCAGGGTGCCCAGCCAAAACAGGGTGGGGTTCTGTGCAACACGCCGGAACATTTTAAGAATAGGCACACACAAACCCCTTAAAAAGAAACTAACACTTAAAGTGAAATTGCAGGGAGTTCCATTGTCGA
>NW_015388256.1:78780-93756 GCF_001527695.2 Protobothrops mucrosquamatus | reverse complement strand
GTATTCCTGGTGTCTGTCCTTATTTTGATGACGTTCTCATCGCTGGAGACTCTCCACAAATGCTGGCAGAGAGGTTAAGGGCTGTTTTGCTTCGTTTCCGAAGAGCAGGCCTTAAATTAAAACAGGACAAATGTAAGATTGGGGTGCATTCCACTGATTTCCTGGGATTCAAGATAGATGCTCAGGGTATACACCCGTCTGATGCTAAGCTCAAAGCTATTCAGCAGGCTCCAAGCCCCAAGTCTAAGGCCGAACTGCAAGCCTTTTTGGGGTTACTGAACTTCTATCATGCTTTTCTACCTCATAAAGCTGCTATTGCTGAACCCTTACACAGACTTCTCGACAAAAATGCCTGTTGGCGTTGGACCAAAGTCCATGAGGCCAGTTTCAATGAGGTTAAGGCCTTGCTTACATCCAATGTGGTGTTAGCTCATTTTAATGAGCAGTTGCCAGTGTGTCTGGCTTGTGATGCTTCCCCCTACGGTGTGGGCGCTATTCTTAGCCATCTGACAGCTGACGGGACTCAGGTCCCTGTGGCTTATTATTCTAGGACATTGTCTGCTGCTGAGTGCAACTATGCTCAAATTGATAGGGAGGCTTTGGCTGTTGTGGCTGGAATTAAAAAGTTCCATGATTTTCTCTATGGCCGCCATTTTATGGTCTTTACGAACCACAAGCCTTTGCTGGGGTTATTCACTACATCTAAGCAAACACCTCACATCCTGTCCCCTCGTATGCTGCGTTGGTCCATCTTTCTGTCAGCTTATGACTATTCACTGGTTCACAAGCCTGGCAGAGAAATGGGCCATGCTGATGGCTTAAGTAGGCTGCCATTGCCTACTGTGGAGCCTGACCCCACTCCTGCTGTACACATATTGTCCATTCAGGAGTTGCCTGAGTGTCCCCTTAATGCTAGGAATGTGGCTGCTGAAACTGCCACTGATCACACGCTCAAACGCGTGCTGACCTGGGTGCTGTAAAGTTGGCCTGACAGGTGCCCTGAGGAGGAATTTCAACATTTTTGGATCAAGAGGCACGAGTTGTCCACTTTCAATGGCTGCCTCCTCTGGGGATCGAGAGTTGTGATCCTGGCCTCATTGAGGGCTAGAATCTTGCTTTCTTTACATGAGGGCCACCCTGGAATTGTAAGGATGAAGGTGCTTGCGCGCAGCCATTTGTGGTGGCCTGGCATTGATCGGGCCATCGAGGCCCAGGTACATGGGTGTCATGCATGTCAGCAGTCCAGGCCTGAAATGCCCCAGGCCCCTGTGCATAGGTGGGAGGAAACACACACTCCATGGTCTAGAATACATATAGATTACGCTGGGCCCTTTCAGGGTCAATTCTTCCTGGTTGTTGTTGATAGCCATTCCAAATGGCTGGAGGTTGTGCCTGTGTCATCCACCACTGCTGCCAAGACCATTCAGGTGTTGAGAAACATTTTTGCTGCACATGGGTTGCCAGATATTCTAGTATCGGACAATGGTCCTCAATTTACTTCTACTGAGTTTCAGGGGTTTCTACAAGCCAACATGATCCGCTACGCTGCTTCGGCTCCTTTCCATCCTTCCACCAACGGTCTGGCTGAATGGATGGTCTGCGTTGCCAAGGACGCCCTCAAGAAACTGACTTACGGCAATTGGCATCACAGGTTGGCTGATTTTCTTCTAGCCCATCGTACCACACCGTGCACTGCCACGGGTAAGTGCCCAGCTGAACTCCGTTGGGGTCGTCGGCTCGTGACTAAATTGGACAGGCTGCATCCGGAGCGTGTAGCTTCACAGGTGTCTCAGCCACACCCACCACGGGTCCTGCATGAAGGTGATCCTGTCTGGGCCAGGAACTACGGGCCTGGACACCTTTGGGTCCCGGCTTTGGTCTGCAAGGTCTCGGGGCCTCTGTCCTATGAGGTGTCCCTGGAAGACGGCCGCGTTCTTCGCCGCCACATTGATCAACTACGTGTGAGGCGGGACTCGCCTAGGGTTCCTCCTCAGTCTCCTCTAGGGGGGAGGAGGAATGGGAAATGCATTCTGGGAATCAGAATCAACAGCCAACGATGGTTGTGGGGAACGACACGGGTGCTCAACACCCAAGTTCCATAGGAGATTCAGGTAGCAATTCATGGGGAAGGGGGCACACTGACACCCCCACACACACTCCAGCCTGGGAGTCCCACCGGAGGTATACTAACTATCCACACCTCACAAACAATACTCCAGACACGGAGAAGGACTGGGAGCATACTCACAACTCACAACATACAAGAGAGCAGGCAAAACAAAGGGGTAAAATGTCCTTCACAGAAAGGGCTCATAGAAGGATGTCCCAACGTTTTAGGGCTAACAGGGAGGCATCCCTAGACCCTATGACTACAGAAAGGAGCCAGGAAAACCACACTCCGTCAGGAAACGTGGAGATGAGTTCAGAGGGGTTGGAAAACTCCATAGGGGGTAGGTCAACCAGGTATAGCGATCGGCAGAGTCCTGACTTCTTGAGCCTAGGAGACGGGCAGGAAAGTCAAACAGAAGTCACGAGACAACCACAGGTTAATTCACCTAGTGTGGGAAGCAACGGGGAAAACACTACAAGCTCCCCAGGTCCGAGAAGGTTGCTAAGGGTCAAAGGCCCTCCCAAATACCTTGCAGATTATGTAAGGTGAGCATGTACATATTAATAACTTGGATTAGAGGTCCAGACTGGTTGACCCTATGGAAACAATGTTGGGGCCATCGGGTCTCTGTACGACGGAACAGCCCCACACTTTACACACACAGTGTGACATTAATACAACAGTTATTTATACAAACCTTACTATGATGGTGTCCATGTTGGGCGCAGTATTATTTCATCTGGGGGGAGGGGTGTTGTGTCCTGAGCCTGCAAAAGCAGGCTCGGGACGTTGCAAGAGTCCCGGGCATTTGCAAAAGCTGCCCGGGACCAGACTGAGTGGCGCCGGCCTTGCGCGCATGTGCAAGGCGGGAAAAGACCNTAGAATAGAATAGAATAGAATAGAATAGAATAGAGCTGGAAGGGACCTTGGAGGTCTTCTAGTCCAGTGACCTGCTTGAGCAGGAGAACCTATACCATTTCAGACAAGTGACTGTCTAGTCTCCTCTTAAAAATCTCCAGTGATGGAGCATCCACAATTTCTGGAGGCAAGCTGTTCCACTGGTTAATTGTCCTTACTGTTAGAAAACATCTCCTTAATTCCAGGTTGCTTCTCTCTTTAATCAGTTTTCAACCATTGTTTTTTGTCCTGCCTTCTGGTGCTTTGAAGAATAATTTGACCCCCTGTAAGGACCCACTTCAAAACCTCATCCCAAGAAAGCAGGACTCTTGGAACATTTTCATTCCAAAAGGAACCTTTATTAGGAGAAGCTGACAGCAGGCATAGAAGGCTGGATCTGATGGTTTCCCACTCAGATCAATAGGTTAAAGGAGCTTCATGCAAATCCCACCCCAATAGTTCATCCGGTCAGTTCAAACAAGCCAATCTCTAGATGTTAAGTCCGCTGTGGGAACGGAGCTGATAACGGAGTCCGTTCCCATGCCTGTGAAGACATTGTTGGGTCTTCACACCTTTCTCTTCTCCAGTGAAAGATAAGCCAGATGGCTGGAGGCACATTCCTTTCTCACCCCAGGTTGACATCAAGGGGAAATAGTTCAAAGAGCAAGCAGATAGAAAAGGCAGAGAGCTACATTGTAGCTAAGCAAAGGAGAAATAATGCATTGCATAAGGGCCTCCCCCCTTCCCCCTCAGGAGAATGACAGAACCCACAGAAAGAAGCTGGAAAGGGACAGAACCAACCCCCCCAACAAGGAAATGGGTTCTGACATGCTGCCCCCCTTAAAAAAAGATTCACCTGTAAAAACATAAAACAAAGAGAAAACAGAAATAAGGATTACTCTGGTTTATCTGGATATGAGGCATGAAACTTACAAAGTAATTTAGGGGCTCTAACGTGACATTTCTGAACCCATTCATTCTGGGAAGGAGGCAGGTGTTTCCACACTACCAGGTATTATGTGGAACCATGATATTTCCTAGAATCTAGAATCTCCTTGATTTCAAAATGCTGTTCACCTTCTACCATGATTGGAGGAGGGGCAAGGGCCATAGCCGCACTCAATGGTGATTGCATTTTGTGTTTTAACAAACTGCAGTGAATAATAATAATAATAATAATAATAATAATAATAATAATAATAATAATAATAATAATAATAATAATAATAATAATAATAATAATAATAATAATAATAATAAAAAAAATTGGAAGGGACCTTGGTGGTCATCTGGTCCAACCCCCTGTTCAGGCAGGAAACCCTATACCATTTCAGACAAATGGCTGTCCAGTCTCTTCTTAAAAACTTCCAGTGTTGGAGCATTCACCGCTTCTGGAGACAGGTTGTTCCACTGGTTAATTGTTCTAACTGCCAGGAAGTTTCTCCTTAGTTCTAGGTTGCTTCTCTCCTTGATTAGTTTCCATCCATTGCTTCTTGTCCTGCCTTTAGGCGCCTTGGAAAATAGCTTCACTCCCTCTTCTTTGTGGCAGCCCCTGAGATACTGGAACACTACTACCATGTCACCCCCTCGTTCTTCTCTTCATTAAACTAGACCACAGGTCAGCAACCTGCGGCTCTGGAGCAACATGCGGCTCTTTCAGCTTTCTCCTGCGGCTCCCAGTCCTCCTCCGCCATTTGCAGAGAGAGAAACAGAGACAGAGAGAGGCACTTGCACTTCCCTTCTCTCTCTCTCTTTCTCTCTCTCTCTCTCTCTCTCTCTTCATATGGACTTGCCCCCTCATGGGGCTCCTAATTGGCCCTGCGCCTGGGTGCCTCACCCCCTAGGAGAAGCACAGCCAGGAAGTCCCTTTCCCGGGCTGGCCCTGTCTGAGGCGCACATGGCTGGGGAGCCGCGCGGGGCAGCCCCGGGATCCCCCCTGGGAGCAGCCCGCCGGAGCCTCTGCTGAGTGGGCCAGCCCTCCCTCAGGCCACAGCCCTGAGGGAGCACAGCCCCTGCGATCCACAGCCAGTGCTACCATTGGCCCCACTTGCCGGGAAGGCATTCCCGAGTCCCGGCTGCCGGAAAGGAAGAGGGAGATGCAGCAAGGGCAGGAGAGGAGAGCCAATTTAAAGCCAGCCCAATCAGCTTGTCAGAGAAGAATGGGAAGCGCAAGTGCCTCTCTCTGTCTCTGTCTCTCTGTCTCTGTCTCTGTCTGTCTGTCTGTCTGTCTGTCTGTCTGTCTGTCTGTCTGTCTGTCTGTCTGTCTCTCTCTCTCTCTCTCTCTCTCTCTCTCTCTCTCTGAGCACAATCACAAACTTGCTGCCTGGTTGGGCCAGGGGCTACTCAAAAAGACCGAAGTAGTGGCGTTGGGGTCAGCAGGCAGGGCACCAGCAGGAGACAAGTCAGGTGGGCATCGCATCACCTTGGCTCTCGCCAGCAGCTGGTTTGGAAAGAGAATTTGGGGAGGGGGAGAGACTGTTTTCCTCCTGGGAAGGCAGAAGGGGGGAAACTGGCAAAAGGGGGGAGTTTTTCCAGCCAGACAGCCAGCCCCCCCTTCCTGATTTTATGCCATGTTCAAAAAAACCCCCAAGCCTGGCACCACACAGGGTTTGTGCCTTGACACTCTTGTAGCCCCCTCGCTTGCTCCCCTTGCAATTGCACCGAAGCTTCGCAACGGTGCTCAGAATAATGGGGAAGGGGGGACATTCCTGGGCTCAGGGAAGGAGTGAGGGAGGGGAGAGCTTAATAGGGGCACGGGGGCACTCAGCCACCCTTCTGGCTGCTGCGCCCAGGTGCCGGGGCTGCTACCTTCTTTGTGGCAGCGGCGGCATCACCTTCCATGCCAGTCTCATCGCAAGCTAGGCATGCCCCCGCACGCTCACAGTAAGGATGGGAAAAAGAGGGTGGGCAGTGCCGGTGTCGGAGTGGGGGGAGGTGGTTGGGGAAGGAAGAAGGTATGCATGGGGGTGGGTGGGAGGAAGAGTCAGAATTCAAGATGCTTAAATCTGGGTGGGCTCCCAGCAAACGCATGCTGAAGAAGTGATGGGAGAAGGAAGAGAGGAAGAGAAACAGTGGGTGGGGGGGGAAGCGCCTTTTGCTTCTTCTTCTGGCACAAACTCTGTGCTCAAGGCAGAATGGGGGGGACGAGGAGGAGGAGGAGGAGGAGGAGGAGGAGGAGGAGGAGGAGGAGGAGGAGGAGGAAGAAGAAGAAGAGTGGCGATTTACAAACTCTGCCAGCCAATCTCTTTGGGGGAGGGTGCAGGATGGAGAGGAGGGCAGCTTGCCTTGGAGAGGGAGGGGAGCCCTCCCCATCTGCCTTTCGTTCGCTCTCTCTCTCTTCACTTGGCCAGCCGGCCAGCTTGTTCTCTGATAAGCTGACATGCTGTGGACATTCTTATTCAGCTCGCTTTCCTCCATGGAGACGCAGCAAGAGAGAAGCACTGGTGGGAAGAGAGAGAGAGAGAGAGAGAGAGAGAGAGCTATCTCTCTCTCTCTGTCTCTCTGTCTCTCTGTCTCTCTGTCTCTCTCTCTCTCACACACACACACACACACAAACATACTGAGGACTGGCAGACCAAGGGCAGAAAGAGGGCAGAAAGAGAGAGAGGGAGAGGGAGGGAGGGAGGGAGAGAGAGAGGGAGGGGGAAAGAGAGAGAGAGAAGGGAAGCGCAAGTGCCTCTCTCTGTCTCTGTCTCTCTCTCTCTGTCTCTCTTTCTCTCACTCACACACACACACACACACAGAACACACACAAACACACTGAGTGGGGAAGAGGACTGGCAGACCAAGGGCAGAAAGAGAGAGGGGGAGGGAGAGAGAGAGAAGAGAAAAGAAGGGAGAGAGAGAGAGAGAGGGAGATCAAGAGAGGGGGGAGAGAGAGGGAGGGAGAGAGAGAAAATATGGATATATGTGGTTGTCCTTACTGGACTTTTAGTAAAGAATATTTAATTTTTTAATTAAGAGGTGAGGTATGGGGATAATTATGCTGTATTTAAAGATGGTAGATAAGCTACTAAAATTGTTTTTACCTGTTGGGGTGAAGGAGAAAGGTTTTTTTCCCCTCTTTCTCCTGTCCTTTTCTCTTTTTTTTCCCCCGCAATTTTTTTCTTTTCTATTTTTCTATTTGTAGTTTTCATAGTTTGCACCGGCTTTTTATTTCATAAATACGAGGAAGACTCAAATAGATATTGAGTATTTTATTTTAAAGTAATCTTCGACCCAGCGTCTTTTTTTTTTTTGGAGTTCAAAATGCTTTTGTTGCATGCAGAAATAAAAAATTGTTTTCTTTTTAGCAGTTCATTGATTTCATAAATACAACACACGATAGGTTTTTTATACATAGAATAAAGGTAAAAAACAATATATGCAGTGTTATCTTCATTTTAGATGTCAAAAGGGTTTTGTGGCTCCCAATGTTTTCTTTTCTGTGGGAAACGGGACCAAGTGGCTCTTTGAGTGTTTAAGGTTGCCGACCCCTGATCTAGGGCCATCTGTACAATCCTTATTGGGCCATGGTCGCTGGGTATTTCTCAGCCATATTCTTCCACGTACTTTAGGAATTGAGTCAAGAAAAACCCCAACCCTCTCTGTTATACCTCACGCTCAGCAGAGGGAGCTTCCTGATGGTTCGATGTCCTCTCCATCTCCTGGGTCAGTGTCTGTCACCGTCCACTGCTGTAGCCCGGCCAGGGGTTGCTGCTTCCGTGGTGCCAGCAGAGGTTTCTGAGATTGCTGCCTCAACCCTGCCTTCATCTGTTCCCTCAGCTGAACCTGGGTTGGCATTGCCTTGGCATGAATCAGCGTTCTCTTCCTTCAGGGAATCGAAGGCAACTCTCAGCATGTCAATAGCTTGCTCTAGGAACTGGTTGGAGCAGGGTGACCTGTCAGCCTCATCTTCACTGAGGCGAAGTGACCTCTCCATCTTGACTTTCTAACCTGGCTGGTGACTTTCGCATTTGAAGGTCACCTTCTTGGCTTTCTTCTCCCAGTCTTCCTTCTTGCCAACACCCATTGACCACCTTGACCTGTCTCGGCATTCAGCGACCACCACCTCATCCAAAAAGCTGTATTTGTTGGGGCCTGCCTGGTGGGAAAACTCCCCCCCAGGGCAGGTTCTTCCCTCTCCATGCCAATTTCAGACATAGTTTGCGCAGTCCCCTGGTAAGGGTCTTCCTTCCAGGCTGACTGTTACTGCAGATCCTGCCTAATGTAAGGACCCACTTCAAAACCTTATCCCAAGAAAGTAGGACTCTTGGAACACTTTCATTCCAAAAGGAACTTTTATTAGGAGAAGCTGACAGCAGGCATAGAAGGCAGGATCTGAGGGTTTCCCACTCAGATCAATAGGTTAAAGGAGCATCATGTAAACCCCACCCCAATAGTTCATCTGGTCAGTTCAAATGAGCCAATTTCTAGGTGTTAAGTCCACTCTGGGAACGGAGCTGATAACGGAGTCCGTTCCCATGCCTGTGAAGACATTGTTAGGTCTTCTCAACTTTCTCTTCTGCAGAGAGAGATAAGCCAGATGGCCAGAGGCATATTCCTTTCTCACCCCAGGTTGACATCAAGGGGAAACAGTTCAAAGAGCAAGCAGATAGAAAAGGCAGAGAGGATACATTGTAGCTAAGCAAAGGAGAAATAATGCATTCCATAGGGCCTCCCCCTTCCCCCTCAGGAGAATAACAGAACCTACAGAAAGAAGCTGGAAAGGGACAGAACAACTACCCCCAACAAGGAAATGGGTTCTGACACCCCTTCTTCTTTTGGCAGTCCCTCAAATAGTGGAAAACTGCTATCATGTCACCCTATTTCTTCTTTTCTTTAGACTAGCCAAACCCAATTCCTGCAGCCTTTCTTCATATGTTTTAGTTTCCAGCCCTTTGATCATTTTAATTGCTCTTCTCTTCATTGAACAGGCATATCATCTTGAACTGGCATTTTCAACCATGAAATTTATTCAGTTCAAGTTGAAGTTTCATACTGAACCTTTTAAGTCCATTGCTAAAAGCAATTCACATTTGACTCAAAATGCAACCATGTTTTTTGAGGCCAAGATAAGAATAAATTCAAATTCGCAGAAGCTTTAAAATGCAAAGCAAAGCAACAGAATTCCATCAATGTGTTTGACTCATGCACAGAAATGGAAGGTCACCTCGATCCCCACAATGGATGAATGGCTGCAAAAACTGATGGCACTAGCAGAGATGGTTAAATTGACTGTTTTGATTAAAGAAAAAAATACAAATACTTTTATTCCTACGTGGAAACCACTTCTGGACTTTGTGCTTGAGGTGAAAAAAAATGAAACTTTGATTTTGGGATTTACCAACTAGATAGATATGTTGTTAGTATTATGTAAAACTAAAAACTAAAACTAAAAAGTTGAGGTTTGATGTTAATGTTTTATTCAACTGCACCAAAGGGAGTCGGAAGTCAATGCCTTTCCCCCCTTGCTTTCCCCCACTTTTCTCTTCCATTGTCCCTTCCCTAACATCCATACTACCAGTATTTTCTTTTGTATTTTCTTTGTATGCTATATTATAAACTAATAAAACTTTAAAAAAAGACATTAAGGTGTTTGACTCAATGAGGACGAGGCCCAAAGGATAGAAAATCTGCCTCAATGTGCTTTCTTGTCTTGATGTATACTTAATGATTCTGTGTTCCATTTCAAAGAAGAGAAGTTTCAGTGCCACTTCTCTGAAACTCTATAACATCTATATGACATATAAATATTTACTTACTTGGACTTGGCATCTTTAGTGAAAAACATACACTCTCTCTTCTTAAAGTTCTCTTGAACAAAGTGTGCCAAATCCTTTGAAAGTAAGATTTGAAAGCCTTAGTGAAATCCAGGTGTAGACAAATTAAAAATAATTAGTAGCTTCATAATCTTCCTTTGTAAGTATACATTATTCTAAGCAATTAATAAACAAATATTATTTTTTACTTTTAAAAAAGCATTCAACAATCATTACTGTATATGATTGAATAACAGGCCTCAGTGTATTAAAATGTTGTATATTCTTTTTTACTCCCTTCTGTTCAGTCTTGTCTGCTTCATGGAGAGTGCCTGGACAAATCGCTGTATTTTTCTTGGCAATGATTTTTGGAAGTGATCTGCCACTGCCTCCTTCCTAGGGCTAAGAGAAACAACTAGCCCAACTAGCTTTGTGCCTAAGGCAAGACCAAAAATCACAGCATCCTGGTTTCTGGATGTCTTAACACTAAACCAGCTCTTAGATTTATTTAAACTTAGTGGATGACCATTTTCAAAATAATATTGTATAAATTGAACTGATGAGGGCCAGTTTGCTTGCTGTGTTTTTCCTGCCTTTTAGTAAATCCGCAAAACCCATCATTTTTCTTTCTTCCCTTTCTTGGGCTGCTCAGAGAACTAGTATACCATAGAGTTCATCTAACAATGTCAAAGCAGTAAACTCAATCCTGTTTTTAATTACAGGAAGATATTTTACTGCAGTATTCTAAGAGTTTAAAGCTTCAAATATTGATTTCATATGGATCTCTCTTCTGTTCATTTACTTTCCATTTTATTAATTGATAAAAATAAAGTATTAACACTTCTATTTCCAAAAACATTCTTAATTTACAGCATTTTTGCACAACTGCTTAAAAAAATTGCCCAGTACTGTATGTATATTTTCTCTCCACATGATAATTATATTTAACATTAGGTAATGTGTCTGGATGGATTTTATTAATATTATTTGTATAGAACTAGTTTTATCGATCACTTACACTTTCACTGTATGATAGATCCATGCTAGGAGAGATACTGGAATAAAGACTTCTTGAGCTTTCCAGGATACCATTGTTTTTGTCTTTCATGATGTCTGTGAAATGCAGAGTAATGATACCTCTTAAGAAAAAAGTAGATTTATATTTCTTACTATTAAAAAGTAACATTTTCATTTTGCCAGGCATCTACCTCTAACATATTGTGACAATGGACTTCAAAAGAAGGCATAGAGATTGTCTTTGCCATTTGGATTTAATTACCAATTGAAGTTCATTGATTCATTTTCATCCTTCAAAGCAGGGCAAAAGTGGACAACCTTTTGTTATTGGGGCCCAATTATTTTTTTTTTCTTTTCTTTTCTTTTTGAAAGGGCACAGAAAGTGGTAAGAGGCTTGGTCATGAAATGGATGTATTTTTTTAAAAAAAATAAGCTTAATGCAACTATTTAATTATTAATTTAATTGTACATTTAAAAAAATAGAAACCTGCAAGATTGACAAATTGGGAACACATATGGATAGTGACAATGCTCCAACAAATTTTGGACTAACACACAAACAGGTGTCATATTAAAGTGGGTTTCTATAACTGTAGGTTTGGTCAAATAGCCAAAGGCCTCATCCAAAAAAATATGCTAATAATTCTAGCTTTACCAGCTCAGCTTTCAAGCAGATAATCAATACTCCATCCAACTCTTACCATCATTGCTGGGGAAACTTCCAATTTTATTTGGAAGACAATAGCAACAATTGTGGGTATCTGTGCAAATCTGCTCTCTAAGGGATTATCTGAGCAGTAGGTAATTTGAGTGCTCAAAGTGAATACATTGGTAAAATCAAACAAAATGACAGAATATCTGTTTCCATCTCTTTCCAATCGTCTTAACTTCCAAGTATGTATACATAATACTATACATGCAAATAACACAACTTTATTTTATTTCCAAAGTTGTTGATAAGAACTACAAGCAGTCATATACCTTGATACCATAAAAGCATATCAACTGTTCAGTTGAAAGTTTTATAATATTAAATATGGATTTGAGAGTGACTTCTGTTTCATGTTCATCCCTCATTACCAGTATTTTTCTCAATATCTCTGATACACATCCAAAACAAGTCTGAAATCTCTTATTTAATATCATTCTTCACCATGTTTACAATCTACTTATTACTGTAGGTTGATGCTATCAATATGAATTCTCTACTTAATCCTTGTTAGCAACACCATTAGAAGATCTACCATAATTATGTGCCAGCTTGAGCAAGTGTTCCACATCTGTGGCATATCAACAACCTGTACTTGGCTAGCAACCATTTCCAATATAGCAGCAATTGTAAAACCTTAGCACAGGGGTGTCAAACTCAATTTCATTGAGGGCAGCATCAGCATTGCGGTTGCCCTTGGGGGGCCGGGTGGGTGTGGCCAGGGTGGCTGCGGCCTACTGGGTGGGTGTGGATGGAGTGGGTGTGGCCTACTGGGTGGGCATGGCCAGCTCTACATTGTTCACGTCAAGGGTGCCTGTGGGGGCCTGGGCAGGAGTGGGACAAATCTGAGGGTCTCTGGCAGAAGGGGGTGGGACCAGGGCAAGTGCCAAGGCATGGTCCATTTCTTCATTCCTCACAAAGGGTGACACCTCCCCAGCATGCACCCAGGGGGTGGGGCCGACGCAGCAGGGGCTGGTTCCTCGCTGGTTCTAGACAACCTTGTGGAGCTAAGACTGAATGCGTTTCAGCATACATGGCCACCACAAAATTGTACATTGGCTCCTGGCTGGCCTGGGCCAGGGCCAAGGCAGCGGGGGCCATTCCCTCACTGTTTCCAGGATGGCTATGCGGGCCACATGAAACCACTCCGCCGGCTGCATCCGGCCCTTGGGCCTTGTGTTTGACATGTCTGCCTTAGCACATCTGGAACAAGTATCACCTGCAGCGAAGTCAGTACTTCCCTTACTATAAATATGAAAGGATTTCTAACTAGTATTTCCATAACAATAGATTTTTTGTCAACACTGCAACGATCCTGGCTGAAGCCATTTTGTTTCGTTTTCAGTTACCACAGGCCTGGGAGTGGGGAGGGGTGATTTTAATGTTACCCTAAAAGAATATTTTGTCCCGTGTGTCAGAATCCAATCATATTTCATATCAAGTTATCAACTATGAAAACCTCCATCCCTGCCTTCCCTGGATTCTGTCATGGATGAAGGGAAGGGGGTGAACAAAGGGGCTTTATGGCCCTCACTTCCTTCAGGATACTTCAAAGGAACTGGATGTGGAATCACCAAAAGGACTAACAATAACNAACCGCTGTCCCAGCTGAAACCCTGCCAGATGTCGGGATCTGAGAGATCAGAATCCTCAGGAGAAGAGGTGGTGGAGACACGGAACCACAAACCTCGGTGGTCAATGGGCGTTGGAAAGAAAGGCGAGTGGGGAAAGAAATCAAGAAAGGTGACTCTGAGACGGGGCCCCAAACAACCAGAATGGAAACAGGAGATGGAAAAATCCCTACACGCAAGTGAAGAGGAGGGGAGCTGGGCACCGTACTCAGACTGGATCCTAGAGAAAGCAATCGACCTAAAGAAGCGAATTCTCAGCTCCCTAGGAGAGGAGAATCCTGAGTTCTACGCACGCCTCAGCTCCTGGAGCCGCAAAGGGAGAGACACCGGAGGGGAAGTGGAACCTGCAGCCCCGGGGACATCTGATGATCCAGTAGTCCCCACCCCCAGCCGAACCACAGA
Source organism: Protobothrops mucrosquamatus (assembly GCF_001527695.2). Lineage (NCBI taxonomy): Eukaryota > Metazoa > Chordata > Lepidosauria > Squamata > Viperidae > Protobothrops > Protobothrops mucrosquamatus. The sequence goes on along the minus strand of NW_015388256.1, from coordinate 80,250 downwards.
TGGCAATTTGAATGGAAGAGACTACCACCGAGAACGAAGGCACCGATCCATCCAAAGACGTCCGCCGCTGGAGGTGAAATTCAAAGGGGAACCAACACGCTTGGGGTTTTTTCTAACCCAAGTCCTCAGCTACATGGAGGAATACGGGCAGGACATCCCCAGCGACAAAGCCTGTATCCGACTCGTGCAATCTGCCTTAGACGGGCCGGCTGCAGATTGGGTGGTGAACTTACACGACTCCAATGCCCCAGAGCTCAATGACTTCAACCGTTTTATGTCCTCTCTGAGAAGACGATTTGAGGACCCCCTGGCTGATCGCAAAGCCTGCGAAAGGATAAAAACAATGAGGCAAGGCAAACGCCCGGTAGCCGAATATACGCAAGAATTCCAGGCCATTGCCAGCAAACTGAACTGGCCAGAAGATATCCTCCTTAGCCATTTCAAAGACGGACTCAATTATGACCTATATGATGCTTGCCTGCCCCGAGGAGACCCACACCAACTTGAGGAATGGTATGTCTTGGCAGAGGAAGCAGAGATAGACATACTGAGGAGACACCGCCGAGGAAAACAATGGAGCCGCTCACCGCCTGAGTTGACACGCGAACCAGTGAAACCATTGGCCACGGCCAAGAAGCCCGTGGAGTGTTTTAAATGCGGGAGAGAAGGGCATCGAGCTGCAGAATGCCGCTCAAGAGCTATCCAACACAACCCAGACAGGTCACCGGCCAGTAACTCCAGAAAGCCTCCAGCTAAGCCAAAGGAACCTGCCATGAGAGTGATGGAAGCTGTGGAATCCCCCACCTCTGCCCATCAGGGGGAAAGAACTCCAGCCTACACCGCAGGGCCGGTGGATGCCTCAGACGACAGCTCGGAGGGTGAACCCCTTGTAAGTGGCCGCATCGCACCCATCATAAAGACAGTGACTATATTCATTCCCCCCATGACCGAAGCCGTGAGGGTGAGAGCGTTAATATACTCTGGCTGCACCCGCTGCCTCATTAGCCCGACGCTAGTGGGGAAGCTGGGCATTCCGTCGAGGAGACTGGAACAACCAATCTCATTCGGCCAGTTAGATGGGTCCATAGCAGGGGGGGTGCCAGCTACCCTAGCCACTTTACCAATACATCTCTCCCTGGGCAAACATGAGGAGGACATAACGTTTGTGGTGACCCCAGGCATGGAATGCCCAATGATCTTAGGGATGGAATGGTTACGAAAATGGAACCCCTGGGTGAATTGGAGGACGGCAGAAATCAAATTCCAGAAGAGGGATCCTATGAACTTAAAATCCCAAGGGGGGCAACCAGAATCAAGAACAGAAAAAGCATCCATGGGAGAGGAAAAGAGACTGCCAGAAATACCAGAGGAATACAGAGACCTTGCTGAAGTTTTCAGTGAGGAGAGGGCGGATGAGCTTCCCCCCCACCGACCCACAGACTGTGCCATTGAATTCAAGCCTGGGGCAAA
>NW_015388256.1:63819-77565 GCF_001527695.2 Protobothrops mucrosquamatus | reverse complement strand
GGGTAGGGGAAAAGTTATATATACCAGCAACCCAAAGAATCACATTCATGCAACTTTGCCATGACACAAAATCAGCAGGGCATTTTGGATTTGTAAAAACATTACACTTAATTAAACGGCAATTTTGGTGGCCATCCATAAAAAAGGACATAGAAAGTTATGTGGCCAGCTGCCCAAAGTGTGCAACGGCGAAGAGGCTCCCTCACTGTTTCCAGGATGGCTATGCGGGCCACATGAAACCACTCCGCCGGCCGCATCCGGCCCTTGGGCCTTGTGTTTGACATGTCTGCCTTAGCACATCTGGAACAAGTATCACCTGCAGCGAAGTCAGTACTTCCCTTACTATAAATATGAAAGGATTTCTAACTAGTATTTCCATAACAATAGATTTTTTGTCAACACTGCAACGATCCTGGCTGAAGCCATTTTGTTTCGTTTTCAGTTATCACAGGGCTGGGAGTGGGGAGGGGTGATTTTAATGTTACCCTAAAAGAATATTTTGTCCCGTGTTATTGCTGCCTGGGAATTTGGTGGGCTGAGCCTTCCATTAGAAAGCCTGCCAAAGTATTATATTGGGGAAAGTAGTTGATTATATAGTGGGAAGTTCAACTTTGTAACATTGTAACCCTTTGGAGGGAACTCCAGAACTGGTTTCACTTTTGCCTGTTTCACTCTAGCCTTGGAGTTCTGCTTTTACTGGTCTCATCTATTGGAACCTTGACATTAAACCAAGTCTTCTTAAAATTTTAAAACTTGGGGTCCTGAACCCCAGTCACCTATTGTTGTGATTCCTCGCCAGCCAGTGGACCCAGCAGCTGAGTCTGGGGAATCAGAGGAGGAAGAGGAGCCTGGAGTGACATCAGAGTCAGAGGAAGGCTCTGAGGAGCTCCAAGACTTACAGTCTGATGAGGAGCCTGGCCTCTCTGTTCGCGCTCAGGCTGAGACACAGCTGTGCTGGGAGTCTGAGTTGGACAGACTCAGACTGAGTTGACTCACAGCTGGAAGATATCCAGGATGCACATAAATGCCGACAAGAAAAGAGTCGGACAGAAGAATGCAATGGGGCAGCTCCAAAGGAAAAGGAAAAGGCATTAGAAAGCCACGCCTTGGCTACATAATAAAAGGGAAGTGTGGGAGGTGCTGGTTGCCAAAGGCAACCATTTGTGTTAAGGAATGGAGTTTCTGTGAACTGTGTTTTGTTTGTCTTAGACATTTACTCAGGTCTGTGAATAATAAAAGGGGATTGGTTTTTTCCTGCGATGCCAGCCTGCTTGTTGGAAGAGGGGTTTCTCCTTGTGAGTTTAACAAGGACTCATGTAGGCTGGGACAGAACAGTTTGCCTTCGGCCTCCCACCCTCTACTGTTATGGAGTAGTTACATGTGGAGAATGCCCAGCTCTCCCAGCAGCTGGCTTTGCTGGTAGCTCAAGTGGCTCAGCTTCAAGCCTCCACTCCTGCTGCTCCACAACCCAGAAGGAAGTGCCTAGTCGCTGTGCCTGACAAATTTGATGGCACTCTGGAGATGTTTCCTGCTTTTCTGGGCCAATGCCAGCTCTTTATCAGCCCGAGAGCGCCTGACTTCCACACTGACCATGATAAAGTGGGGTGTCATGTGTCTGACTAATTAAACACTTCAAAGAATTTTCAGGCATGGTTTAACCTAAAAAAAACCCCTTTATTAGTGTAGAGACGTGTCAGCACAGCATGATGGATGCCAAGATCTGAATTTCCCTTCCCTTTGCACATAACATTCCAGGCATTTCCTCTCCCCTATTTTGGGGTCATGATTCACATCTTCCAATTAACTTGGAGGGCAAAGATTCACTTCGGTTCATTTTCCCGGGCTTTCCTTACTAATCTCCTCCCTTTTATCTGTCATCTGATTTAACTCTAAAAATACCAGACAGTTCTGCATATTTTGTCAAAGCAAGAATATTCAATATTAGCAGCGTTGACATCTGCCCCCCCCCTTACAAAAAGGACAGATCCTGTAATGTAAACAAAAGCATATGTTAATGACTAGTTCTCGGTTTGTTGGGGTATTTCACCTGAAACCTTTTGACGAGCCTGTCAGGTTTCACCTTACTGGATTTCACCCAGGTGGCTTCAGACAACAGGTATCCCTTCCATTGTACTAGGTACTGCAATTTCCCTTTAAAAATTCTAGAATCAAGAATACATTTCACTTCATAGTGGGTCTGTCCTGCAACTACGAGGGGCCCAGGTGCCTTCTTCGGGGGAGGTCTTAAAGTGGAGCCCCAATAAGGTTTTAACAAGCTGCAATGGAAGACTGGGTGAATTCTCCCTAAAAGTCTAGGGAGTTTTAGTTCTACGGTGACCAGATTGATGATCCTTATTATGGGGAAAGGCCCCAAGAATTTTGGTCCCAATTTCTTGCTGGGCAATTTGAGGTGTAAATATTTGGTCGAGAGATAAACCTTTTCCCCAACTTGGAATGTTTTTTGGGGAGCCCTCTTTCTATCAGCCTGCTTTTTATAGGTTTCAAAAGTCTTTTTTAAAGCAGTTTTTGTGTTTCTCCAAACTTCTTCCCACCCCCTCACCCATTGCTCAAGTGTCTGGGAAGCGGAGGGCACCTGAGGGTATTCAGGTATTGGGCTGAACTCTTTTCCTGTGGCCACTCTGAAAGGCGTGTAGCCAGTGCTGCTGTGCACAGAATTATTGTACACCACATCACTTGCTTTGGGGACAATTTGTGGGGAGTTTTCAGTGCTTCTAGATTTTTGTGATCTGTCCACACTTCAAATGGCACCTTGCTCCCTTCTAGATAGTGTCGCCAGTTTAATAGCACCCACCTAATCGGGAAGGCCTCTTTCTCCCAGATTGCCCATCTCTGCTCGCTTTCAGTAAATTTCTTAGAGGTGTAGGCGCAGGGTTGCAGGACCCCACTTTTGTTCTTTTGTAGTAACACAACTCCAACTGCCACATCGCTGGCATCGGCTTGAATCACAAAGGGCTCCCCTCGGCAGGGGTGCTTTAGGACCGGTTCAGCAGCAAATAGTCTCTTTAAATTCTCAAAAGCTGTTTGACAGCCCATTGTCCATGTTAGTGGTTGGCCCAGTCGTGGCTTTCCTCCTCCTTTGCCTGTTTTGAGTAGTTCTGTAAGGGGTAGGGCAATCTCGGCAAAAGAGGGGATGAATTGACAATAAAAGTTGGCAAAACCCAGAAAGCTCTGGAGCTGTTTGCGAGTCTTTGGGGGCTACCATTCGATTATAGCTTTCACCTTAGCTGGATCCCTTTCAATGCCCTCGTTGGAAATTCTGTAGCCAAGATAATCTAATTGAGTCTGGTGAAATTCACATTTCAACAATTTGGCATACAGCTTGGCATTCAATAGTTTCTTTAACACTTCTCTCACCAGCTTTATGTGATCAGTCATATTTGTGTTGTATATCAGGATATCATCAAGATACACCAAAACCCCTTTGTACAAGTGATCATGTAGGACCTCATTAATCAACTGCATAAATACGGCTGGGGCCCCCTGTAGTCCAAATGGCATGACTTTGAACTGATAGCTCCCCATAGGACAGTTGAAGGCAGTTTTCCACTCGTCTCCCTCTTTTATTCTCACCCAGTAATATGCCTCTCTCAGGTCTAATTTAGTGAAGACACTCCCCTTAGCCAGATGGGTTAATAAGTCCTTTAGGAGGGGGAGGGGTATTTATTTTCCAAACTCACAGTGTTGAGATCCTTATAGTCTATGCAGAGACGAAGAGATCCATCTTTTTTCTCTTTGAACAACACAGGGGCTCTCACGGTAGATTTGGCCCATTCGATGAATCCCCTCGCTAGGTTTTTATTCATGTATCGCTGCATCTCCTCCATTTCGAGGGGGGACATAGCATACATTCTCAGCCATGGGAGTTTGGCTCCTGGCACCAGTTCGATGGGGCAGTCATTGGGTCTGTGAGGGGGTAGGGCATCACATTCTTTTTCACTAAATGCCTCCACCAGGTCCCGGTATTCATTGGGGATGAGTGGTTCGCCTGGCAGCGGTGATACAGCCATGTGCGCTCACTCATTGGGTGGCCTAAGGTGTCCTGCAACATTGGTTGAATCAGCAGGAGGTTTAGGCCCTATAGTTAGTCTCACAGTTCTCATTCCTTTCTCCCACCAGATAAATGGCTTCCATTTGTCCAACCAGGCTAGCTTTTGGATCACAGTCTCAGTCATTTTTGGAGCCACTAAGAAGCGAATAAACTCCCAATGTGCACCTATTTCTAGGCATAAGGGCTCAGTTACTTGTGTGACAAGAGTGCCTCCCCTCAGGGAGCCATCGGCTTGCTCAAACCTCACAGGTTTGGAAAGCTGTTTTGCCCGTATGCCCATTTTCATGGCAAACGGCAGACTAATAATGCAGCGGGTGCATCCAGAATCAATTAGCACGTTTAAGTCCATTTGTGCCCCAGACCTAGGTATTATAAATTTGGCGGCCAATGAAAAAGGCGGGAATTGTCGACTCACCATCAGGTCGTTCTCTCCTTCATCGTCGCTATCAAAGGAGGGTAGAGCAGGGGCGGGTCCACCCGGAGTCCCAGCATCCTCCTGTGTGTGGGGGTGTAATCTGGGCAACAGGTTCTTGCATGAGCCGGTTAGATTTTTCTCTCGTTAGCCGCTGAGCAGGTTTCTTTCTTGTCGCTGGTTCCGGTCTGCTCTGCAGTCAGGGGTACGGGACTGGACAGGTTGCTGCTCGGTGTCCCTCTTGTCCACACCGAAAACACTTATTTGATGGGCCTGCAGGTGGTCTGGGTCTCTCAGCCATCGCAGTAGTTGGAGGTTTTTGTGGGGGTGATTGCTGTCCGGGTTGCTCTGGTGGCTGCTCGGATTCAGGTGGGGGAGGCTTCTTATAGTGGATGAGCTGAATGTCTAGCTTCACTGCTGCCTGGTACCATTCTTGCAGCTGATCAGGTACAGCTCGATAGATGCAGGCCTGAGAGAGGTGATCGTCTAATCCCTCAATGAAGTGATGGATTAGGGATTGTTCTGGCCACCCCTCTATTCAACCTGCTATCTTGCGAAATTCCCGCACGTACTCCAAGGCAGGCCTGCCAGCTTGTTTTAGTTTGTGGATCTGTTCTCTTGCTTTAAGCCCAATAGATGGGTCCTCAAATCTTTCCCTCAGCCCTAGGAGGAAGAGGTGGGGGTCCTCCAGGTACAGATAGGCCCAGCAATTCAAATGAGAGCGCACTTGGTTGAGGAAAAAAAACAGCTTCTCTGGGTCCCCATCAAAGGTTGCTCTGAAAAGTGGTGCAATTATAGGCTGTTGGGGCCCCCACTGTGGCTGTTGCTGCTGGCCCCATTCTGGCTGCAGATTTATGCCCAGGGGTTGCACGTTCAGGGGCTGTGGCCAATCTCCCTGCTGTGGTCGGTCTCCCACCAGCTGCTGATCTCCTGGCTTCTGCACCATCCCAAGCTGTTGCAAGGCCTCTATTAGTTGTGGCAAGCTCAGAAATCGCTGATCATCCATCTGCTGGGGAACCCCATCTACCCATTGCTGCAGATGCCTCAGACTGGAATTCCCTCTCTCTTCAGGGTTGGGGTCCCTGTCAGGGGAAGACAGGATCTGACAGGCTTTCTGCTGGGCCATGGGAGGGGTATAGGCTCCTCTCTCCAGGAACTGATTTCTGCTTTTCACCTCTGGGTTTTGAAACCTTTCCAGTGACTCACCCAAAACTTCGTTATCTCTCCATTCTGCTTTTGAAGTCTTTGCTCTCAGCTGGGAGATCTGCCAGAATTTTTTCTCCCTCGGCTGGCTGGCGGCCGCTCCACTCCCTGGGGAAGCTGCTGCTGCTGAGGGGCTGGCCTCAAGCCATCTTTCTCCTTCCATAATGAGATCTTCCCCGGATCTTTGTCATCTATCTCCTTTAGATTAGGAATAGTGACCGAGGTCCGGGACCTCGTAATTGGTTTAAAAGATTTGTGGATCTTGGCATAATGTCATGTGTCTGATTAATGAAACACTTCAAAGAATTTTCAAGCATGCTTTAACCTAAAAAAAACCTTTATTAGTGTAGAGATGTGTCAGCATGGCATGATGGATGCCAAGATCTGAATTTCCCTTCCCTTTGCACATAACATTCCAGGCATTTCCCCTCCCCTATTTTGGGGTCATGATTCACATCTTCCAATTAATTTGGAGGGCAAAGAGTCACTTCGGTTCATTTTCCCAGGCTTTCCTTACTAATCTCCTCCCTTTTCTCTGTCATCTGAATTAACTCTAAAAATACCAGACAGTTCTGCATATTTTGTCAAAGCAAGAATATTCAATATTAGCAGCGTTGACATGGGGTTTATGATAAGCCTCCTCTCTGGTGATGCAGCTCGTTGGGGCAAACCCCTGCTAGCCCAACCTAGTCCGTTGTTGGATAACTTTGGGGGATTTTGTGACTATATGCGTCTGATATATGAGGACCCCATTAAGACATGGACTGCTACCTGATACCTGAAGGCTCTGAGACAGGCCGATGCCCTCTACAGGGCTATATTAGTGAGTTTTGGCTGCTTAGCCAGGATTCAGCCTGGAATGAAGCTGTACTCATGCATGCTTTCCAGGATGGCTTGTTGGACGAGCTGTTGGATGAGCTAGCCTGAGTAGATATTCCCCCAGACCTCAATGGGTTGTTCCATCTCTGTTTGCGGATCAATGCTTGGCTGCAGCAATGTAGGAGTCATCATGCCACCCCAGAAACCCGGTCGGCCCCAGTTGTGCATGAGACTTCAGTTCTGCGGGAGGAGCCTATGGAGTTAGGTGCTGCCAGATCTCGCCTATCGGTGGCAGAAATGAATAGACAACGTTCAGGGGGTTTGTGTTTCTATTGTGGGGACCCTGGGCATTTGGCTGCCTTCTGCCCCAAGAAGCGACAAGAAGCGTCCACTACTGAGCCTGCCTCACGAAAGCACCTTCATCTGTCAGGAAACGCCCCAAGCCTGACCTAAAAGGCATTTTGGTTTGGACGTCCCACAACACCAAGTGACGTCCTTCGGATGCTGCACTCGGACCTCCATGGCATTTGATACTGGCAGCACGCTTGATCCTCCCCAGGCAGCCACAGGGGATTCTGGTACATGCTTTGGTCAACTCTGGGGCCACCACAAACTTTATGGATGCAGCCTTTGTAGCCAAATGGGCTGTTCCCCAATGCCCGGTGGAACCGCCTTTGTTAGTGGAGACTATTGATGCCCAAGTGCTCCTGTCTGGGCCAATTAAGGCCACCACGTAACCGTTATATGTGGCCATCAGCTTGCATGAGGAGGCTATTCAGTTTTACATAACCTCTGACCTGCATTTCCCTATGGTCTTGGGACTGGCGTGGCTCCGGACACATGACCCACAGATTATTGGTCCCAGAACTTGGTCACCTTTCCAGGTTTATGGACCACACCTGCCAGGTTTATGGACCACACCTGCCAAGTCTGCCCCAGCCAGGCGGTGAGTCCCCCAGGGGTCTCCCTGTCCTCTGAACTGGTGACTTATGCTGATGTGTTCAGTGAGACTGAAGCAGATCAAGTGCCCCCTCACAGGCCATATGACTGCCCCATCGACTTAGTTCCTGACACGCCTCTCCCAGTGGGGTGTTTGTATTCCATGTCGGACCCCGAGTTGGCCGCTTTGCAGGACTTTTTGTACAAAAATTTGCTCGGGGTTTTATTTGGCCCTCGTCTTCGCCAGTGTCTACACCAGTGTTCTTTGTCAAAAAGAAATCTGGAGAATTGAGGCTTCGCTGTGACTATCGAAAATTAAACACCATTACGGTACGTAATTGATACCTGCTGCTCCTCATCCCCGAACTTCTGGAATGGCTCCAGGAGGCGACAATCTTCATGAAATTGGACTTGAGAGGAGTCTACAATCTCGTCAGGGTTCGGTTGGGTGATGAGTGGAAAACTGCATTTGGCACCCAGTACGGGCTCTTCGAGTATACAGTGATGCCATTTGGGCTGACCAACACCCCTGCAGTTTTTCAACACTTCATGAATGACATCTTCCTGGATCTGTTAGATCAGTTTGTTGTGATCTACTTGGACTCCCCTTCATGGGAGATGCACCACCACATCTCCATCAGGTCCTGCAACGGCTCTGAGATCATCATTTGTATGCCAAACTGGAGAAATGCCACTTCTATTAAATGACCATCAATTTCCTAGGTCATCGCATTTCTCCTGAGGGCATCGCCATGGAGCCAAGCAAGGTCGAGTCTCTGTATAGTTGGCAACCCCCATGTCACGTTAAAGACGTTCAGCGACTCCTTGGGTTTGCCAACTACTATAGAACCTTCATCCCCAGTTTTGCTTCTATGACTGCGCCCCTCACTCGGCTCCTGCAGAAAAAGACCCAGTTTCATTGGGATACCCCAGAACAACAGGCTTTCCAGGCTTTAAAGGAAGCCTTCATGAAGGAGCCCATCTTGAAACATCCTGACCTGCAATGGCAGTTTGTCATGGAGGCGGATGCCTCCAACATTGCCATTGGCGTGGTGTGACTCAAGGCTATGGTGCCCAGTGGTGCCCTCTTCCCTTGCGCGTACTACTTGCGGAAACGGAATCTGGCCAAGCACAACTACACCATCTGGGAGAAGGAGTTACAAGCCATCAAAGTGGCATTCGAGGCCTGGAGGCATCAAATTGAAGTCCGGACGGACTATAAGATTCTGGAAAGCCTGCAGACCACCCGGAAATTGAACCAACGACAGATTTAGTGGTCTCTCTTCTTTGCTAGGTTCAATTTCCATGTTACATACACACCCAGTGGTTGCAACCAAAGAGCGGATGCTCTGCAAAGGAAGCCAGAATATTCCCATACATAAGACAAGCTTCTGCCCAGGACAGTTCTTCCCGTCGAGTCTTTCACTGCAATTGGGAGCCAATAGATATACGGGCTCGGATTCGGGAGGCCCAACAGCATGATGCGTGGGTGGCTCAATGCAGGGAGGAGTTGGGGCCAGACTCCCCATGGGCCATCATGGATAGACTCCTAAGCTATCGTGACTGGCTCTATGTTCCAGGAGGGCCACTCAGAGGGCTCATTCTCCGCCAATGTCACCATAATCTGGCGGCAGGGCATTTTGGCCTGTTCAAGACACTGAACTTGGTCTCCCGTACATTCTGGTGGTCCCAAGTATGACCCAACATCCAGGCCTACGTCACATCTTGTATCCAGTGTAGGCAGGCCAAGTCGGTGACGAGGCCCCCACCCGGTCTATTTCAGCCCTTGCCGACGTCTAAAAGACCCTGAGGGGCAGTGTCCAGGGACTTTTTGATGGACCTGCCCCCGTCTTCTGGCTTCACAATTGTATTTGTGGTGGTGGACATGCTGACCAAGATGGTGGATTTTATTTCTTGCCGTGGCTTGCTGTCAGCCCGTGCCACCTGTTGCATGTTCATCCAGCAGGTCTTCCGGCTGCACGGCTTCCCTGATAGGGTTGTGTCAAATAGAGGGGCTCAGTTTACGGCCTGTTTCTGGAAGGGGTTGATGAAGGCCCTGAATGTTAAAATCTGCCTATCATCAGTGCATCATCCTCAAACTGATGGCAGGACCGAGAAAGTCATCGGAATTCTCGAGCAATACCTGCGCTGTTATGTGAACCAGCAACAGAACGATTGGATGGACTATCTGGCAGTAGCTGAGTTCGCGTTTAATAACTCACAGCACACCTCCACGCAGATGACACCGTTCCTGGCCAATGTGGGATATCATCCCCGGCTTTTTCCCCTCTCACAGCTCGACTCGCCAGTTCCTGCAATTAACTAATATCTGACCAAGTTACAAGCTATCCATCTATTGGTGCGGCAACAATTAGATAAGGCCAAGGCGAACTACAAGAAGGTGGTCAAGGCAAGATACGCCTACATTAGCGGTGGGAGATCGGGTGTGGCTGTCCAACAGGAACCTGCCATCAAACCGGCCTGCCAAGAAACTAGACCACCGGTACCTAGGACTGTTCTCTATCGAAGCCGTCATCAATCCGGTTGCCTATCAATTAACTTTGCCATGGTTGTTATGGGTACATTTGGTCTTTCACTAGTCTCTGATGGTCCCCGCATAACTGGCATGTCGACTCCATCAATCAGAACCTCCCCCACTGGAACAACATGATAGAGACAGTGCTCCAGAATATGAGGTCACCAGTATTCGAGACTCCCGTTGGCTGGAAGGGTGATTTCAGTATCTGATTGAGTGGGAGAGCTATGGACTGGAGGAGTTCACCTGGGAGGATGCGACCACTGTCCATGCTCCTGCCTTGGTGACAGCATTCCACGACCAGTTCCTGTCTCAACCGCATCTGGCCTGGCAGACCCAGGGAAAGGGTCCTGCGGTGCAGGATAGTGTTGTGATTCCTCACCAGCCAGTGGATCCGGCAGCTGAGTCTGGGGAATCAGAGGAGGAGGAGGGGTCTGGAGTGACATCAGAGTCAGAGGAAGGCTCTGAGCAGCTCCAAGACTTACAGTCTGACGAGGAGCATGGCCCCTCTACTCGCATTCAGGCTGAGACACAGCTATGCTGGGAGTCTGAGTTGGACAGTGATGACTGACAGCTGGAAGATATCCAGGATGTCAATGCTATTAACACTGAATGTTCTTGCTTTGACAACATATGGAGATGCAGCCATTTTCCTTTACTTTATGTTTTACTCTTAGAGTTAGAATTAGATGATACTGGGGGGAGGGGAGGAATGCGTTTGGGAGTTTAGTTAGACAAAACAATAATGTATCATGGTGGGAACCAAGGTTATTTGTAATAAGAGATGATAAGAATTGGTGGGTTGTAGAACTGGTGGGAAAGCCAGCATTTCAAACTAATTGGAGAATGTGATTTATGACTGTTAGTCGGAGGAGGGAATTGGGCTTTGATACTATGTGGTTAGGGGAGGGGAAACCAGATTTTGGCTTGGACTATGTACATGCCGATATGTTGCTACTCGAATAAAGCTTCTTTTAGGTAAACAATGCCTCAAATTAAGCCAAAATCTCCAATTTTCTTAACTATTTAGGTGTCCCGAGCCCCAGTCACTGTACCTAGCATTGAGGGATAAGCTGACAAAGATTCAGGGAAGACTTCGCCATGGAGAGGGATAAATTGCCTGAAGTCAACATCCCGACAGTAGCTGCTACCCCAGGGGGGGAAAGCGAAAGCTAGGGTGCCGATAGAGAAGGAGTTTCTGCAGGCCTCCCAGCTGGGGGCGAAACCCAAGCAGCTAGGACAGCTAATCTGGTCGTCAGATTGGGTACAGCCCAGCGGAGACTCCAGATGCCTTGCCACCCTTAAAGGCCTCAAATTCAGACAAGACTGGACTACCACAAAAAGAGTCCCACACATTACACTCCCCAGACCGGGGGAGAGCTATTAGATAGTCTGCCACTGAGGACTCAGGTGAGTGGAAATATCTGTCGGCAGCTTGCAGTCAGTCAGTGGAGAAATTGGTAGAGACATTTGAAGGGCTAGAAATGAAAAATTTGAAGCAACCTTCCCATTCCCCTCACGCCAGCAATCAGGACATTCAACTCCTACTGAGAGGAGCCACCAGCCCCTCCTTCACAGAGCAGGCAGCTTTCCTGCTTCTAAAGCCCCCTGCCAGAGCCTCCAGTCCCACGGGGAGAGACAGCCCCAGTCACCACCCCTCCAGAAGCCACAACCGCTGCCGATGAGATGAGGGCCCAGGCAGCCACTGGGATAGCGATTCCCCTGACTGATGTGCATATTGATTACCCAGTCTGGGTCCCCTGTAGCAATGGGGGGTATGGCAGCCCCCGAAGGTGGGAGATCAAAAATCTCTGACTTTGCAGCAGATAATAGGCACCCTGCAACAATTTGGGGTGATGCAGAGGCCAGAAGACCCAACAACCGGTGGGGGAGATGACTGCAGTAAGGGAATTGGTTGCCACCCCTGAACATACAGCAACAACAGGGGTCCCTACAACAATCGAAGATGCCACAGCTCCTGGCAGACCAATGCAGGGAGAATGGCAACAGTCCCCACCCAGGCAGCAACCTTTGGGAGACCTACGGTGACTTGGGATCCCCCAACCGCAGGCACTGCTACAACAGCAGGGGGGCAAAGCCCCCAAATGTGCAACCCCCGAGAATGCAGCAGCAGCCAGGGTGGAGCAGGCAGCAACTAGGGGTGCAACAGTCACAGTGGGGAGCCCCACATCCATTGAATCGGCAACCAGGGTGAGGCCAGCAGCAACTGGGAGTGCAACCACCAAAGTGGGGAGCCCAGCAATCACTGAATCAGCAGCCCGGGTGGGGCCAACAGCAACTGGGGGGGCAACAACCACAGCAGAGGGCTCAGCAGCCATTGTACCAGCAACCAAGGTGGGGTAAGCAGCAACCTGGGGCACAACAACCACGGTGGGGAACCCAGCAGCCAATGATTGCTCCACCTTTTAGAGCAACCTTCGATGGGGACCCAGAAAAGCTGATTTTTTTTCTCAATCAAGTGCGCTCTCATCTGAACCGCTATGGCCATCTCTACCCAGACCCAGCCACTATGGTCGATGTGATTGCATCCAGCTTAGAGGGAAAGGCATCTGAGTGGATGAATAATTTATATAATGAGCAAGCCCCCAAATTGAAGGACTCCCATGTCTTCCTTCTAGGACTAAGAACAAGATTTGAGGACCCATCCATTGCCCTCAAAGAACAAATTCATAAGATAAAACAAGCCGGCAGGCCTGCCCTGGAGTATGTACAAGAGTTACGCAAGTTAGCCAGTTGGATAGAGAGGTGGCCTGAGCAATCCATAGCCCATCGTTTCTGAGAAGGACTATGTCAAGTGTCTGAGTAACGAAACACTTAAAAGGACTTTCAGGCATGTTTTCTCCTAAAAGCATTTATTGATGTTACAGTACGTCAGCACACAATGGTGGAATGCTTAGAACTGCTTCTCTTCCGATACGCTTAGCATTCCACTCCCTTGTTGTAAGGTCATGGTTCACATCTTCCAATCAACTTGGAAGATGTGATTTACTTCCGGTTTCTTTCTCCCGGGCTATCCTTATGCTCCTCCCCCTTTCCTAGTTGCTGGTTTAACTATATATATACCAGACAGTTCTGCACATTGTCAAAGCAAGAATATACAGTATTTGCAGCGTTGACATCCGGCCCCCCTTACGAAAAGACAGATCCTGTAAAGCAACCCAAAGCATATGTTAAGAGTCATCTTTCGGTTTGTTGGGGTGTTTCACATGAAACCTTTTGACCAATCTATTAGCCTTTACTTCACTGGACTTCACCCAGGTGGCTTCAGACAACGGGTATCCCTTCCATTGTATTAGATACTGCAAATTCCCTCTAAAGATTCTAGAGTCAAGAATACGCTTTACTTCATAGTGGGTCTGCCCAGCAACCACGAGGGGTCCAGGTGCCTTCTTCGGAGGAGGTCTTAATGTGGAGCTCCGATACGGCTTCAACAAGCTACAATGGAAAACTGGGTGAATTTTCCCCAAGAGTTTAGGGAGTTTTAGCTCTACGGTGACTGGGTTGATGATCCTTACTATGGGGAAAGGCCCCAAGAACTTTGGTCCCAATTTCTTGCTGGGCAACTTGAGGCGTAGGTATTTAGTTGACAAATAAACTTTTTCCCCAACTTGGAATGTTCTTTGGGGAGCCCTCTTTTTATCAGCTTGCTTTTTATAGGTTTCAAAAGTCTTTTTTAAAGCTGCTTTTGTGTTTTTCCAAACTTCTTCCCACCCCTTCACCCACTGGTCAAGTGTCTGGGAAGCGGAG
>NW_015388256.1:10207-62649 GCF_001527695.2 Protobothrops mucrosquamatus | reverse complement strand
TTATAGCTTTCACCTTGGCTGGATCCATTTCAATACCCTCGTTGGAAATTCTATAGCCAAGATAGTCCAATCGGGTTTGATGAAATTCACATTTTGACAGTTTGGCATAAAGCTTGGCATTCAACAGCTTCTTTAACACTTCTCTCACCAGCTTTATGTGATCAGTCATGTTCGTGCTATATATCAGGATATCATCAAGGTACACCAAAACCCCCTTGTACAAGTGATCATGTAGTACCTCATTAATCAATTGCATAAACACAGATGGGGCCCCCTGTAGGCCAAATGGCATGACTTTGAACTGATAGCTCCCCATAGGACAGTTGAAGGCAGTTTTCCATTCGTCTCCCTTCTTTATCCTCACCCGGTAATATGCTTCTCTGAGGTCTAATTTAGTGAAGACACTCCCCTTAGCCAGATGGGTTAGTAAGTCCTTTAGGAGGGGGAGTGGGTATTTGTTCTCCACACTTACCGCATTGAGACCCTTATAGTCCACGCAGAGATGAAGAGATCCATCTTTTTTTTCTTTGAACAACACAGGGGCTCCCACGGTAGATTTGGCCCGTTCAATGAACCCCCTCATTAGGTTTTTGTTCACGTATCGCTGCATCTCCTCCATTTCGAGGGGGGACATAGCATACATTCTCAGTCGTGGGAGCTTGGCTCCCGGCACCAGTTCGATGGAGCAGTCATTGGGTCTGTGAGGGGGTAGGACATCACATTCTTTTTCACTAAAAACCTCCGCCAGGTCCCGGTATTCATTGGGGATGACTGGTTCGCGTGGGGTCGGTGAGGTGGCCATGTGCGCTCGCTCATTGGGTGGCCTAAAGTGCCCTGCAACGTCCGTTGACTCAAGAGGGGGGTTAGGCCCTATAGGCAGTCTCACGGTTCTCATTCCTTTCTCCTACCAGATGAATGGTTTCCATTTGTCTAACCAGGCTAACCCTAGGACCACCGCCTCAGTCATTTTTGGAGCTACCAGGAAGCGAATAAACTCCCAATGTGCACCTATTTCTAGGCGTAAGGGCTCAGTTAATTGTGTGACAAAAGTCCCTCCCATCAGGGAGCCATCGGCTTGCTCAAACCTCACCGGTTCGGAAAGCTGNTGCCGACTAATGATGCAGCGGGTGCATCCAGTGTCAATTAGCACATTTAAGTCCATTTGTGCCCCAGTCTTAGGGATTATAAGCTTGGCGGCCAGTGAAAAAGACGGGATTCATTGACTCACCATCGGATCGTTCTCTCCTTCATCGTCGCTGTCAAAGGAGGGTAGATCAGGGGCGGGTCCAACCGGAGTCCCAGTGTCCTCCTGCGTGAGCCGTTTGGATTTTTCTCTCATTAGCCACTGAGCAGGCTTCTTTCGCCTTGCTGGTTCTGGTCCGCTCTGCCATCGGGGGTAAGGGATTGGACAGGTGGCCGCTCGATGTCCTTCTTGTCCACACTGGAAACACGTGAAGGAAGGGCGTGTCGGTGGCCTGGGTCTTTCAGCCAAGGTCGTAGTTGAGGGTTTTCGTGGGGGTGATTGCTGTCCGGGTAACTCTGGTTGCTGCTCGGGTTCGGGTGGGGGAGGCTTCTTATAGCGAGAGAGCTTAACGTCTAGCTTCACTGCTGTCTGGTACCAATCATGTAGCCGATCAGGTACGTCTCGATATATGCAAGCTTGAGAGAGGTGATCGTCCAATCCCTCTATAAAGTATTGAACCAGGGATTGTTCGGACCACCCCTCTGTTCGGCCTGCTAATTTGCGGAATTCCCGTACGTACTCCAGGGCAGGCCTTCCGGCTTGTCTTATTTTGTGAATTTGTCTTGCTGCTTTGAGGCCTATGGATGGGTCCTCAAATCGTTCCTTCAGACCTAAGAGGAAAAGGTGGGGATCTTCCAATTCGGGGGCTTGCTCACTATATAAGTTTTTCAGCCATTCAGCTGCTTCTCCCTCTAGGTTGGATGCAAATATGTCGACCATGGCACCTGGGTCTGGATAATGGTAGGCCCAACGGTTCAAGTGAGAGCGCCCTTGGTTGAGAAAAAAAATCAGCTTCTCTGGGTCTCCATCGAAGGTTGCCTTGAAAGCTGGTTGGAAAACAGGCTGTTGTGGCCCCCACTGGGGCTGTTGCTGCGGGTCCCACCCCGGTTGTTGGTCCCATGGCTGCTGGGCTCCCGGCTGTTGATGTGGTGCTCCCAGTTGCTGTTGGCCCCATCCTGCTTGCCCATCAAATGGTTGGTGGCCTCTCTGCTGCCGGGCCGCGGGGGTTGGTAGTGCCCCCTGTTGCTGCAGGCCTCCCAATGGTGACTGTGCATGCTGGGCCCCTCTGATCTGCAAACTCACCAGCTGTAGTTCTGCAAGGGTAGGGCTGGGGGCCTCTCTCCACAGGAGCTGCCCTCCGCTTCGCACTTCTAATTCCTCACATCTCTTTGCCGGGCAGTCTAATGACCCACTGTGAACTGCAGGTGGGTATTTCCCCTCGCCCGAGTTTTCAGTGACAGATGGCTGGTGGGGGGGGTGAAGGCAATCTGTAAGAATTCCTTAATTGTGACTCACATTCATTTATTGGCAATGCTGAGTGGCTTTCTCCATATTCTTCGCTTGGCCTTATCAGTTCCTCCCATGTTTCTGGCCTCGCTCCCAGCTGGGAAATCTGCCAGATTCCTCTCTCGCCTGGCTTGCCGGCTATCTCTTTCCCCCCCCCCCCAGGGGATTTCCAGCATCCATGAGGCTGTCTTCAGACAATTTTCTCTTCTTCGCCGAATCTTTTCCAGAACCTCTCAAGATTAGAGGGAGTGGATGGAGTTCGGGACCCCAGATGGTTGTAAAAGGTGTTGAGTTCTAAGCATAATGTCAAGTGTCTGAGTAACGAAACACTTAAAAGGACTTTCAGGCATGTTTTCTCCTAAAAGCATTTATTGATGTTACAGTACGTCAGCACACAATGGTGGAATGCTTAGAACTGCTTCTCTTCCGATACGCTTAGCATTCCACTCCCTTGTTGTAAGGTCATGGTTCACATCTTCCAATCAACTTGGAAGATGTGATTTACTTCCGGTTTCTTTCTCCCGGGCTATCCTTATGCTCCTCCCCCTTTCCTAGTTGCTGGTTTAACTATATATATACCAGACAGTTCTGCACATTGTCAAAGCAAGAATATACAGTATTTGCAGCGTTGACAGACTAGATCAGTGGTTCTCAACCTTCCTAATGCCGTGACCCTTTAATACAGTTCCTCATGTTGTGGTGACCCCCAACCCTAAGGGCTCTCCAAGCATGCACCGATGCCGCCCACTCACCCGCCGCGCCCGGGGCTCAGCGCGCCTTGCCCGTCCTCACCTCACTTCCGAAGGTCACCGGCCTGCCCGGCTCCAGCTGGCTGGGGAGGGGGGGGCAGGAAGGCCGCTCCGCTGGCTCCGCCCAGCCTGGTTGGAGAAGCACCCAGGCGGGGAGAGGGAGAGAGAGAGAGAGAGCCAAGAGGGCAACAGCACCAGCAGAGCTTAGTTCAGCCTCCTCCGCAGAAAGGGCCGCGAAGCAGCGCAGCCTCCCTTAGGAGATGCTCGACGGAAACGAATCTGGCGCTGCAACGGCCCCCAGCTCGAAGCCGTGCGGAGACGGATAGAGGAGCAGTGTCTCGGTTCCTAAGACCATCGTAAATATGTGTTTTCTGATGGTCTTAGGCAACCCCTGTGAAAGGGTCGTTCGACCCCCAAAGGGGTCACAACCCACAGGTTGAGAACCACTGGACTAGATGATCACCTCTATCAGGCATGCATCTCCTGAGCGGTACCTGATCAGCTGCAAGAATGATACCAGGCAGCGGTAAGACTAGACGTTCAGCTCGCCTGCTACAAGAAGCCCCCCCCCACCCGAAGCCGAGCCGAAGCCAGAGCAACCCAAACAGCAAAAAATCCCCCAAAAAAACTTCCATTTGCTGCAACTGCTGAAAGACCCCAGCCACCTGCAGGCCTGCCAATCAAGTGCTTCTGATGTGGACAGCAGGGACATCAAGCAGCGAACTGCCCAGTCCCCTACCCCCAACAGCAGAACAGACCAGGACCAGCAGCGAGAAAGAAATCTGCCCAGCAGCCAACAATAGAGAAATCCAACTGGATCACACAGGAACCAGTTGCCCAAGTCACATCCCCCACACAAGAGGATGCCAGAACCCAGGCTGGATCCGCCCCCGCTCTACCCCCTTTCGACAGCGATGACGAAGGAGAGAATAACCCAATGGTGAGTCGACATGTCCCACCTTTCTCTCAACCTGCCAAATTCATAATCCCTAAATCGGGAGCACAGGCAGACTTAAAAGTGCTAGTCAATTCTGGATGTTCCCGATGCATCATTAGCTTGCTATTTGCCAGGGAAATGGGCATACGAGCAAAGCTGCTCTCCAAATCTGTAAGGTTTGAGCAAGCCGATGGCTCCCTGATGGGAGGGACTTTAGTCACTCAATTAACTGAACCCCTTCGCCTAGAAATAAGTGAGCACTGGGAGTTTATTTGCTTTCTAGTGGCTCCAAAAATGACTGAGACTGTGATCCTAGGATTAGCCTGGTTGGACAAATGGAAGCCGTTTATCTGGTGGGAGAAGGGAATGAGAACTGTGAGGCTACCTATAGGGCCCAAGCCCCCTATTGATTCAACGGATGTTACAGGAAACTTTAGCCCACCCAACAAGTGAGCGCACGTGGGGGCCTCACTGCCACCAGGTGAACTACTCATTCCTAGTGAGTACCTGGACCTGGTGGAGGCATTTAGTGAGAAAGAATGTGATTCCCTGCCTCCTCACCAACCAATGACTGTTCTATCGAACTGTTGCTGGGAGCCAAATTCCCATGATCGAGAATGTACGCCATGTCCCCCCTTGAAATGGAGGAGATGCAGCGATATGTGGACAAAAACCTAGAGAGGGGGTTCATTGAATGGGCCAAGTCTACTGTGGGAGCCCCTGTATTGTTTAGAGAGAAAAAAAGATGAGTCTCTTCATCTCTTTGTGGACTATAAATCCTTGAATGCAGTGAGTGTGGAAAATAAATACCCTCTCTCCCTCCTAAAAGACTTATTAACCCACTTGGCTAAGGGATGCATCTTCACTAAATTGGATCTGAGAGAAGCATATTACCAGGTGAGAATAAAGGAGGGAGATGAGTGGAAAACTGCCTTCAACTGCCCCTTGGGAAGCTATCAGTTCAAAGTCATGCCATTTGGGCTACAGATGGCCCCAGTTGTATTCATGCAATTGATTAATGAGACCCTACATGATCATTTATACAAGGGGGTTCTGATGTATCTTGATGACATCCTGATATACAGCACAAATATGACTGATCATATAAAGTTGGTGAGAGAAGTGTTAAAGAAACTATTGAATGCCAAGCTTTATGTTAAACTGTCAAAATGTGAATTTCACCAGACCAGATTAGATTATCTTGGCTATAGAATTTCCAATGAGGGCATTGAAATGGATCCAGCCAAAGTGAAAACTGTAATTGAATGGCAGCCCCCAAGGACTCGCAAACAGCTCCAGAGCTTCCTAGGTTTTGCTAACTTCTACCGTCAGTTCATCCCCTCCTTTGCTGAAATTGCCCTACCCCTTATACAACTACTCAAAACAGGCAAAGGAGCAGGGAAACCGTGACCAGGCCAACCACTAATATAGACTATGGGCTGTCAAACCGCTTTTGAGAATCTAATGGGACTATTTGCTATGGAACCGGTCCTAAAGCACCCCTGCCCAGGGGAACCTTTTGTAACTCAAGCCGACGCCAGCAATGTGGCCATTGGAGCTGTATTGCTGCAAAGAAACCAAATGCCTACACCTCAAAAAAAATTACTGAAAGCGAAAGGAGGTGGGCAAAATGGGAAAAGGAGGCTTTCGCGATTAGATGGAGTTTAATAAACTGGCAATACTATCTAGAAGAAAGCAAGGTGCCCTTTGAAGTATGGACAGATCACAAAAATCTGGAAGCATTGAAAACTCCTCGCAAATTGTCCCCAAAGCAGGTGCTCTGGGCACAGTACTTTAATTGTTTTAACTTCACTCTAAAGTACATCCCGGGAGGAAAAAACTTCCTAGCTGATGCTCTATCCAGACTGCCCCAATACAAAAGCAAACAGGAAGAGGTTAATGAGGCAATTATCTCCAATCCACAAACTGCCAGTCAACTCATGCCCCGCAGGCCCCTAACCCGGATGACCCTTGGGCAAAGAAAATAAAACAAGAGCTCCTCACCAATCAATGGTTCAAAGACAATCAAACCTCCCTAACATACAGGGATGGCTTGGCTTACAAAGGAGGGAAATTATACTTGCCAGAAGCCCTCTGTCTCAATGGTCTCAAACACAGCCATGATATAAAACAGGCTGGACACTTTGGATATTTAAAAACTCTACATCTCATCCGCTGGCAGTTTTGGTGGCTGGGGTTAAAAAGGGATGTGGAAAATTATGTCAAGAGTTGTACTGTATGTGCCACCATGAAAAGAATTCCAGGGAAAACCCCTGGGTTACTGCAGCTGGTGGCAGACCCTTCTCAACCTTCGGAAGAAATTGGTATGGACTTTATAGTAAATTTACCTGAAAGTAGAGGAAATACTGTCATTTGGACGGTGATAGATCTGTTTTCAAAGCAGGCTCACTTTATCGCCTGCAAAGGACTTCCATCTGCCCAACGACTGACTAAACTGTTCTTGAAACATATCTACCATCTGCATGGAGCTCCTAAATGAATAATTTCAGACATGGGGGTACAGTTCACAGCTACGTTTTGGAGGAACTTTCTTTAATTGGATCATCTCAAAGTCTATCATCTGCTTTTCATCCGTCTACTAATGGGGCCGCGGAAGTCGCCAACAAGATGGTGGAGCAATATCTCAGATGTTATGTTTCATACCAACAGACCAACTGGACCAATCTCCTCCCTTTTGCAGAGGTGGCTTATAATAACTCTGTTCACAGCAGCATGAGCTTCATACCTTTCAGAGTAGCCACATGAAAAAAGTTCAGCCCAATACCTGAATACCCTCAAGTACTCCCGCCTTCTCAGACTCTTGGTCAATGGGTGAAGGGGTGGGAGGAAGTTTGGAGAGCCACGAAAATTGCTTTTAAAAAGACTTCTGAAACCTATAAAAAGCAGTCAGATAAAAAGAGGGCTCCTCAAAGAACATTCCAAATTGGAGAAAAGGTTTATCTGTCGACTAAATATTTACGCCTCAAATTACCTAGCAAGAAATTAGGACCAAAATTCTTAGGCTCTTTCCCCATTGTAAAGATCATTAACCCGGTCACAGTAGAATTAAAAACTCCCTAGGCTTTTAGGGAAAGTGCACCCTGTCTTCCATTGCAGCTTGTTGAAACCTGTTAGGGGCTTTACATTAAGACCTCCCCCAAAGAAGGCACCTGGACCCCTCGTAGTAGAGGGTCAAACACACTATGAAGTAAAGCATATTCTTGATTCTAGAATTTTTAAAGGGAAATTGCAGTACCTAATGCAATGGAAGGGATACTTACTGTCTGAAGCCACTTGGGTGAAAGCTAGTGATGTGAAAGCCGACAGACTCATCAAACAATTCTATAGGAAACATCCTAACAAACCGAGGGGCATGTGCTTTTGTTTACATTACAGGATCTGTCCTTTCTGTAAGGGGGGGCGGATGTCAACACTGCTAACATCGAATGTTCTTGCTTTGACAACATATGGAGACGTAGCCATTTTCCTTTACTTTATGTTTTATTCTTAGAGTTAGAATTAGATTATACTGGGGGGAGGGGGAGGAATGCATTTTGGAGTTTAGTTAGACAAAACAATAATGTATCATAGTGGGAACCAAGGTTATTTGTAATAAGAGATGATAAGAATTGGCGGGTTGTAGAACTGGTGGGAAAGCCAGCATTTCAAACTAATTGAAGAATGTGATTTATGACTGTTAGTCAGAAGAGGGAATTGGGCTTTGATACTATGTGGTTAGGGGAGGGGAAACCAGATTTTGGCTTGGACTATGTACGTGCCGATGTGTTGCTACTCGAATAAAGATTCTTTTAGGTAAACAATGCCTCGAAGTTCTTTGAAGAGTCTAAAATGTTGGAACCATGACACAGGGTGCATGTAAACACTGACAAGAAAAGAGAATTGGACAGAGGAATGCAATGGGGCGGCTCCAAAGGCAAAGGAGAAGGCATTAGGAAACCATGCCTTGGCTGCATAATAAAAGGGAAGGTGTGGAAGGTGCTGGTTGCCGAAGGCAACCATTCGTGTTAAGGAATCAAGTTTCTGTGAACTGTGTTTTGTTTGCCTTGGACATTTACTCAGGTCTGTGAATAATAAAAGGGGATTGGTTTTTTCCTGCGGTTCCAGCCTGCTTGTTGGAAAAGGGGTTTCTCCTTGTGAGCTTAACAAAGACTCACATAGGCTGGGACGGAACACCTATCTAATCCTTGTAAAAGGACAACAAAGACTCAGGGAAGAAATTGAGATGGAGAAGAAGGGAGGATCGGTCACTGGTCTCAGCATGACATCGGCTAACGAGATGCAGTCTACAGCCCATGTGGAGAGTGCAGTTCCTGCAGCTGGGGCGAGGCCTAAAGCCCGGGCGATCCCATCAGAGAAGCTGGGGCAGCAGAAGGGAATACTGACCCTCAGAGAGAATTGGAGATTGGATGCTGCCCTGAAGTGAAGAAGAACCCTTAAGGCTGCTAAGGCTGAATTCCCATTGATCTCATCCCACGGCTCTCATTCACCTATGTTGAGAAAGGCAAAAATAGGCCAGCTGGGTGGGATGAATCAGGGGAATGAAGATACCTTACCACCATCCACAGCCCCTCCATTGAACAGCTGGGGGAGAAGTTTGACCGACTCGAGATGGGGAAGTAGAGCCGATTGCCCACCATGTGATTTCCAGTGGACGAGGCAACAGATGCTCCCAAACCCTTCCACCTCCTCAGCGAAGCCCAAGTCCCATTGCGATGGCTCGTGCTGTGTTCCCACTGTTTAGACCACCCTTGACATTGAGTCCAGTGCACTGGTGGAGCTCTGACTGAGATTGGTGCCCTGCAAGCATAGGAGCCCAGCCGAGGGGTTTCCAGGGAGGGGCTCTTCTATGACCCCAGCACCAGTGACCAGGCATACAGCAAGCTTACTGGGGGCAACAGCCTGTTGATCCATCTCCTATAAAACCCACATTTGACAGGGACCCTGAGAAGCTGTCCTTCCTGAATCATTATGCTAATGCTTACCCAGACGGTGCCAGAATGATTGATGCTGTAGCAGCGAGCCTAGAAGGGGAAGCTGCTGAATGGGTGACTGGCCTACACAATGAGCAGGCACCAGAATTGTGGGACAGCAATCTGTTTATGGGTGAGCTGAGAGCCAGATTCAAAGATGAATCCAAAGCCCTGCAAGCTGAAAAAGACATCCATAACTTGAAGCAGAGAGGACGGCCAGAGAAAGAATACGTAAGAGAATTTTGGAAGGTGGTTAGATGGATCAGGCAGTGGCCTGAGCGATTGCTAATTCACCACTTCAAGGCAGGCTTAGAATGTGAGTTATTCCATAAGTGCACCTACAAGGAGATCCCTGATCAGCTCCGCAAATGGTACCACCTGACTATAACCTTAGACATCGAGCTGGACCGTTACTAGAGACCTACAGCATCAGCGTCCAGACCAAGGCGGACCCAAGAAAGACACCAGGTGGCCTGATGTCCCCAACCTAGCACAGCCTCTGGCCCGATGTCCCCAACCTAGCACAGCCTCTGGTTTTCCTCAAGCACCTATGGGACCCCCAATCAGGTGTTTCAGGTGTGGGCAGCTTGGACATCGAGCAGCTGATTGTCCAGTCCCATTTCCTCCTGCTAAGAATGGGCCTGCTGCCTCCACAAAGCCCAAGAGGAAACCTTGTGCAGAGCAAGAGAAATTGAATTGGGCTATCTAAGAGCAAGCTGCATGTGTCACTTCTCCCCCCCCCCAGGGGAAACAGGAGACCTTGGTGGAGTGCTTGCCTGCACCTGCCCCCTTATGACAGTGATGATGAGGGAGAAGATGACCCGATGGTGAGTCAACCCATCCCGCCTTTTACCGTCTCTGCAAAGCTTTTAGTCCCTAAGACAGGTGCCCAAATGGACTTGCATGTTTTAATTGACTCAGGCTGTACCAGATGCCTAATCAACCTCCCCACGGTACTTAAGCTAGGCATTAGTGCCGAATTATTGCCCATAGCCATGAGGTTTGAAAAGGTAGATGGATCTCTTATAGGGGGAGCTCCTGCCACTCACCTAACTGAACCAGTGCACCTGGAAATGGGGGGAGCATTGGAAAATCATCTGCTTAGTAGTGGTCCCAAAAATGACTGAGACTGTAATTTTGGGATTGGCCTGGCTTGATAAGTGGTGCCCTATGATCTGGTGGGGAAATGGAGTGAGGACTTTGAGGTTAGCGATGGGGCCCTTGCCTCCTACTCTGGTCAGTGAAACGTGCAGGGCTATTGCAAATGAGGACCAAGAGCAGTCCCGTGAGACTCTGAGAGCTGTCATAGGCCCCCCTGCCTGAGACTCAGCTCATCCCAAACGAATATGGGGACTTAGCTGATGCATTCAGTGAGAAGAAATGTGATATCCCCCCCCCAAATGACTGACTGTGCCATTGAGATCTTGCTGGGCACCAAATTTCCCAAGCCCAAAATGTATTCTATGACCCCCCCCCAAGAATTGAAAGAGCTGAGAGAGTATATCGATAAGAACTTAGCCAGGGGACTCATTCAGCCAGCTAAATCCCATGTAGTTCCCTCTGTACTCTTCAAAGAGAAGAAGGAGGGATCACTGAGGCTGGCGTTGATTTTCAAGGGTAAAACGCTGTCAGCATGGAGAATATGTATCCCCTCCCCTTATGAAAGACATGCTGGCCCATTTAGCAAAGGGAATTTTTTTTACTAAGAGAAGCATACTATTGAGTGAGGGTTAAAAAAGGAGATGACTTCCTGTGGCGACGGGCCACGCCGATGGAGGCTTTTCCTTAGCCTCCCATCCGGGACTGCGTCAAAGTCAGCTAAAACAGCATTCATCAGCTGTTTGGCAGCTCGGAGCTTTCTCTCCGGGAGAAGGAGAGAAGGCGAGTTTTTCTCTGAGTAGGAGTAGAGTTCCCTAGTTCCCCCAAGAGTTTTCTCAGGGGAATGAAGGTGAGAACTCCTCCGGAGCTCAGAGTTTCCTCCGCAGCTCAGGATGTCTTCGTTCTTGGAGTGAAGCCAGACGTTGCCTCCACTTCTGTCAACTACAGAGACTTTACATCGTGAGTAAAATTATCAACAGACGGAACTGACCAGAAGAACTGGATTTTAGTTGAAATAAGACTTTAACTCAGAAGATTTAAAGGCATCTTCTTTATTTGTTAAAAATTAATTTGAGAAGAAAATGGCCACGGATGAGCCGTTTCTTTGTATCATAAGAAAAACTTTCACTCTTCTTCCGGTTGTGGATTGATACATTACAAAGACTCTTTTAAGTTCATGGCAAGTTCAGCTAAACATCTGCTGCTTTATGCTTTGAATTATATATGATTATACTCAGAGGAAGTTTGTAGAATGGCTTCTAAACGCACTGGAACTTCTGCAGTGTCTAAAACAGCTATTTCTTCTCCAGTTGTGCAAATCTCACAACAGAAACCCAAATCTCCACCACCTTCGCCTCCCCCGTCTATTACACTTAAAGAATTACAGGACGCTTTGGCGCAAGCTTCTAAGCAGACAGTAAAACAAATGAGAATGGAAACAGAGGAGCTTCTTAGTAAGAAAAATGAAGAGCTTTGTGAGAATATATCACAAATCTTTCAAGGCTTTGCGGTTCATGTAGATCGCATAGAGGGACGGGTGGATGAAATAGTGGAGAAAATGGAAGGAATGGAGGATAGACTGGAAAAAGTAGAAGAAGGTGTGGAAATTGCTCAAAATGATATTGTAATGTCACAATATAGAGAAATGGAGTATGCTGTGAGGATTAGAGGATTAAAGGAAGATTTACAGGAGAAATTGAAGGAAGAAATTACAGTGGCTCTGGCTTTGGTTTTGGAGTGCAATCCCGAAGTTATTTTTGGAGAAATCGAAAAAGCTTATAGAGTAAATTCTTGGATTGCACACCAGAGAAAATTACCTAGAGATTTCGTTGTTTATTTTTCTAGAAAAACACGTCGCAATGAGATTATACAGGCTTTCTACCAGCAGAGATTTCAGATTGCTGCCCAAGATGTTATACTTTTAAAAGAAATACCTCCAAAAATTTTGAGAAAAAGGAAGAAATTTGCTTTTTTGGCTCAGGAGTTAAAGAAGCAGCAGATGCCTTTCAGATGGGATATTCCTGTTGGAATTATAGTAAATCATGCGGGGACTCGTTACAGGTTAAATACGCTTCAAAAGGCTAAAGACTTTTACTTAACAGTCCTAAAAGCTGATTCACCATCAACATCGTGATCTAAAGGAATGGAAGACTCAACGGAACAACTACTTGTTGAATTGCCTGGAGCTATATCACCATCTGCAGGAGATTTTCAGTGTCAACAATTGTTTGATGTAAAAGAAGATCCAAAGGAGCAAAGAATGACCCGTGCAGCTTACAAACCTAAGGAGAGAGAACAACAAAAAGAACTCGCACCTAAAACATATTCATCTACCTCAGAGCCGGTGGGAGGGGCAAGGCCAAAGAGATCTGTTATGACAGATATACAAGGAATGCTCCAGAAGCTTCACAAGCCAAAGGATGGTTAAGTTGATGACGTTGAATGTAAATGGTTTGAATTCACCACAAAAAAGGAAGAAAATATTTTACTATTTGAAACAACATAAAAATGATATTATATGTTTGCAAGAAACGCATATTACTTTAAAAGATCAAAAGTATTTGATTAATTCTAGATTGGGACTTCATTTTATTGCTCCAGCACAGAAGAAAAAAGCAGGTGTGGTTCTTTATGTTAAGAAAGAGTTACTGCCAAAATTAATAGACTTTGACATGGAAGGAAGATTTGTGCTTATTGAACTTTTATTGAATGGAAGAAAATGCCTTATTGTTGGCTTATATGCACCTAATCAATACCAGCAGCAGAAACAATTTTATAAACTTTTGCATCAGAAGATAATTCAATTGGATTATAAATCCGTCATTATGATGGGAGACTGGAATGGTGTTATAGATCCCATGAAAGATAAAAAGACTTTCTCTAAAGTGCTGACTCAAGTTAAATTGCCTAAAAGTTTTTTTGCATTGCAAGAGGATTTGAAATTAAGAGATATTTGGCGAGACCGGAATATAGGAGAAAGGGATTTTACTTATTTTTCGGATAGACATCATTCTCATTCTAGAATTGACTTTTTTTTAATAACTAATGATTTGCTCTCCAGGGTTAAGAAAGTGAAGATTTTTCCTAGGACTCTATCAGATCATAGTCTTGTGTGGATGGGACTTTCAACTGAAGAAGGAAATAGAAGGACTTGGAGGCTAAATGAGAATTTATTAAGACATGAGAGTAATTTGCAGATACTTAAAGATCATTTAAAAGATTTTTTCATGTTGAATATGAATAAGGGCACATCTATGTCAATGGTATGGGACGCTAGTAAGGCTTATATGAGAGGTGCTCTAATCTCAATGAATACTGCGTATAGGCGAAAGCAGACACAAAAACGTAGAGATTTGGAGGAGGAGATTAAAAGAAAAGAAAAAGCTCTTATTCTAAATTCAATGGACAATAATTTAAAGGTCTCTATTGCTATGCTGAAAGAACAATTTAATATGTTAATGGCTGATCAGATTGCAGTCAATTTGAGGTATATGAAACATAATACATTTTGCAACGCAAATAAACCTGGTAGATGGTTGGCTTATCAATTACGAAAGAAACAAAAACAAAGAATTATAGAGAAAATAAATTATAAAGGTAAAGAAGTTTTTCAACAAGACTTGATTAAAAAGGCCTTTTTGGAATATTTTTCAAAATTATATGCCTCTGAAAATATACAACTTTTTGAAATAGATAGATATTTGCAGCAAGCAAATTTTCCTAGACTTTCAGATGAACAACAAGGAGTGATGAACTGTCCGATTGTGTCTGATGAGATTATAGAGGCAATTAAACAATTAAAGGTTGGTAAGGCTCCTGGTACAGAGGGGTTAACTGCAATATATTATAAAATGTTATCAGAAGAAATGATAGAATCTTTGAGACATCTTTTTAATAGTATCTTGTCTGGAGCAGAGGTACCACCATCGTGGAGATGTGCATTCATATCACTTATACCGAAGGAGGATCAGGACTTGACTCAGCCCAAGAATTATAGGCCAATATCCTTATTGAACACAGATTATAAGAGTTTTACAAAAATTTTAGCTAATAGATTAATGCAAGTATTGAAGCGGATAATTCATGTTGATCAGTCTGGATTTATAATTGGTAGATACATGAAGTATAATGTTAGACAAATTGTGAATTTGCTTGAATATTTGGACAAAAACAATCAAATTCCAGCGGCTTTTATCTTTTTGGATGCTGAAAAGGCGTTTGACAAACTGGACTGGCAATTTTTATTGTGAGTGGTGGAGAGAATGAATTTTGGAGACAGATTTTTGTCAGCTCTTAAGGCTATTTCTCAACTACAATCAGCACAAGTTGTAGTAAATGGAGGATTGACAGACATATTTAAAATTGAGAAAGGTACAAGGCAAGGATGTCCATTATTACCTTTATTATTTGTTTTGACATTGGAGATTTTATTAATTAAAGTTCGTGAATCATCGGTTATAAAAGGAATTACTTTAGATAAGAATGACTATAGGCTGAGAGCTTTTGCCGATGACCTGGTTTTTACCTCATCTCAACCTATTGACTCTGCAAGAAATTTGACACAGATTTTGACTCAGTATGGGAAAGTTTCTGGATTTAAAGTAAATAATAATAAGACTAAAATATTATCTAAAAATATGTCTAAGAAGGATAAAGAGATTCTAGTTAATTTAACTGGTTTTGAAATAGTGAAAAAGGTGAAATATTTGGGTGTTTATATTACAGCCTCTAATGTTAAATTGTACAAAAATAATTATGATAAGTTATGGATAAAAACTCAAAAGGATTTAGATGAATGGAAAAAGTTACAGTTATCCTTGTTGGAGAGAATCTCAGTGGTTAAAATGAACATCCTTCCTAAGTTTCTCTTCTTGTTCCAAATGATACCTATTTTAAAAAAAGGATTCAAATTTGGAGGTGTGGCAAAGGGGTATCAATAGATTTATCTGGCAGGGCAAAAAGCCGAGGGTTAAATTTAAAATTATGCAAGATGTACGGGAAAGAGGGGGACTTAAAGCCCCAAATTTAAAATTATATTATGATGCGGTGGCTTTAACTTGGATTAGTGACTGGATTAATTTAACTAATAGAGATATATTGATTCTTGAAGGTTGGGATTTATTTTATGGATGGCATGCTTATTTATTTTTTGTTAAGAAAGTTGATTAAGTTTTTAAATCTCATATTTTAAGAGTTGCACTTTTGCAAGTTTGGAAGAAGTATTATTATAAATTAAATTTTAAAATTCCAATTTGGGCAATTCCAGAACATGCAATACAAGGAATCACAAGGGGAGTTAAATTGGAGGGGATTGTTTACAAGGATTTACTTATTTTGAGGGGACAGGACTGGCAATTTAAATTATTGGAAGATTTGAAACGAGGCAATATTCTCCATTCCTGGTTCTCATGTTGTCAATTGGTTGATAGGTGGCGTATAGATCAAAAGCTTGGTTTAACTTTGGAGGATGTGAATTGGATAAAGCAGATTAAAGATCAAAGCAGAGCTCATATTAGGAGAATTTATAGTGTTTTAATAGAACTGGATTCGGAAACAGAATTAGTTAAAGATTGTATGATTAAATGGGCTCAAAATATTCAAGAACCAATTATGTTGGATATATGGGAAGTAATTTGGGTAAGAAATGTTAAGTTTACTCAAGCACAGAATTTAAGGGAAAAAATTTTATATAATGTTTTATAGGTGGCATTTAGACCCCCCAAAATTGTCTTGCATGTATCCTAACTTGCAGCCTAAATGTTGGAGATGTGGTAATTTAGATGCAACTTATTATCATATTTGGTGGACATGTAGGGATGTAAAGGCTTTTTGGATTAAGATTTGGTGGAACATCCAACAGATTTTTAAGAAAAAGATAAAATTTACACCGCAATTATTTTTATTGGGTATTATGGAAAATTTGGATTTTAAAGAAATGAATTTGATGCTGTACTGCATAACAGCAGCAAGGTTATTGGTCGCTCAAAATTGGAAGAAGGATGTATTACCTACTATGGACGATTGGAGATTGAAGGTGTCATATTTTGCAGAAATGGCCAAGATTTCCGCATATTTGAAAGATCAATCTCAAGAAAAATTTATTTTGGTTTGTAGAAGATGGATAGATTATATTCAGAGAAAGTATGAAATGAATAATTATCATATTGCTTTTGATTAATTTTTTTATTATTTCTATTTACTTAGTATAATTTATATATTATATATATATTATATTTATGTTTATTATTGTATATTAGAGTTAAAGTATGTTAATATTTGATTGTATTATGTTTGGGTAGCTTTATTTAGATTTGGGATGTTATGTGCTTATCCCTGTATTCAGTTCTGGGAAGTCCGGGGGGAGGGGGAAGGGGATGAAGGGGGTAGAGTTATATAAAATTTGGTGTATTAATATGTTATAGAGAAATAAGGTAATTTTTTCTTTGTGAAGAGAAGGTGGTCGGCTAGTACCCCCAAACTGCATCCGAAGGTTGAGGAAAAGAAGGAGGTGGGATGTGTAGGGTAGTTGGAGAAAGAGGAGAGAGGTGTGGGTAGGAGGGGAGGAAAGGAAGAGGGAAATAGGTAGGAAAGAGAGGGTGGATGCGGGGGGGACTGCCTATCACCTCTGAAAATATGATATTTAATAGGTTTTCTTTCTTAATGATGTGCACCATATTTGTATTAAGAATTTGTTTATTTGAAAATTAATAAAAATTTGTAAACGAAAGAAGGAGATGAGTGGAAAATAGCTTTTAACAATCCCCTGGCGAGTTTTCAATTTAAAGTTATGCCTTTCGGTCTTTAAGGGGCCCCTGCTGTATTCATGTAATTGATCAATCAAGTGCTGCATGACCACCTGTACAAAGGGGTTCTAGTCTACCTTGACAACATCCTCATTTACACAGAGACCATGGCAGAGTATGTAAAATTAGTGTGTGAAGTACTCAGAAAACTACTGGAAGCTAAATTTTGCGCAAAACTCTCCAAATGTGAATTCCATCAAATGCATCTAGACTACCTGGGATACAAAATTTCCAGTGAAGGAGTGGAGATGGATCCAGCCAAGGTAAAGGCCGTGCTAGAATGTCAACCCCCACGGACCCGTAAGCAAAGTTTTTTGGGATTCGCAAACTTCTACCGGCAATTCATTCCCTCTTTTGTTGAGATAGTTTTGCTGAGCTGTTAAAAACTGGAAAAGGAGGGGGAAAGCAATGACTTTGCCAACCCCTGCCATGGTCTATAGAATGCCAAGCTGCGTTTGACAACTAAAAAGACTGTTTGCCCCCAAACCTGTTCTCAAACACCCCAACCCTGATGAGAAATTCATCATCCAAGCCGATGCCAGTGATGTAGCTGTGGGGGGCAGTTCTTCTACAAAGAAACCAAAGGGGAGACTTACAACCCTGTGCCTACACCTCCAGGAAATTAATGGTCAACGAAGATGGGCTGTTTGGGATAAGGAAGCTTTTGCAATGAGATGGGCCCTGTTGACTTGGCATCATTTCCTCAAAGGGGACAAGATGCCTTTTGAAGTATGGACTGATCATAAAAATGTAGAGGCATTGAAAAAACCCCATAAGTTATCTCCCAAACAGGTTCATTGGGTGCAGTATTTTAACCATTTCAACTTTACTTTAAAATATTTCCCTGGGGGAAATAATTTTTTGGCTTATGCCTTGTCCATAATGCCCTAGTATAAAAGCCACTGTAAGGAGATTGTGAGCTCCATAATTCCATTACAATCAGTCTCTCAAAGAACCCCTGGAGGCCAGGTGTAGGTGAAATCACCTGAGCCAGATAGCCCTTTGACAAAAAATTTAAGGAGGAATTAAAAACCAACTCCTGGTTCCAGGCAAATAAAACCTTACTGACTTATCAAGATGGGCTAGCCTGGAAGGGATTAAAACTAACTATACTTGCCAGAAACACTTAGAGTTCAAGTACTTTAGCGCAGCCACAATGCCAAACAAGCTGGTCACTTTGGGTTTCTAAAGACTTTATATCTGGTCAGAAGACAATTTTGATGGCCAGGTATGAAAAAGGATGTTGAAAGTTATGTGAAGAGCTGTGCAACTTGTGCAGCCATGAAAAAAATGACCTGGGAAACCTCCTGGGCTATTGCAGTGAATAGCAGACCCCTCCCAACCCTGGGAGGAGATTGCCATGGATTTTATTGTTGAATTATCAGAAAGTAGGGGTAATACAGTAATATGGACTGTCATTGACCTTTTTTTGAACCAGGCTCATTTCATAGCCTGTTCCAGTCTCCCCTCCGCAAAAAAAAAGTTAGCCAAAACTGTTCCTTAAACATATCTACCATCTTCACAGAGCACCAAAAAGAATTATTTTGGATAGGGGAGTTCAATTTACTGCAAGGTTTTGGGGGACTTTCTTAAGCTGATTGGCTCCACACAAGGACTATTGTCAGCTTTTCATCATACAAATGGAGCGGCTGAAAAAGCGAACTCAATGGTGGAGCAGTACATTAGATGCTATGTTGATTACCAACAGACTAACTGGGCTGACCTCCTCCCTTTTGCTGAAGTAGCTTATAAAAATACTGTGCATAGCAGCACTGGACTTACTCCTTTTAAAATAGCTACTGGTTGAGAATTCATTCCTATGCCTAAGTACCTGCAGGAGCCTCCCACCTTTCAAACCTTAGATCAGTGGGTGATTTCCTAGAGAAATGTTTGGGACAATGCAAAAAAAGCTTTAGTGCAAGCCTCAAAAATTAAAAAAGCAGGCAGACGAGAAACAATCTCCTCAGAAGCCATTTCATGTCGGGGAGAGAGTCTATCTCTCTACAAATTACTTAAGGCTCAAATTACCTAGTAAAAAATTAGGACCAAAATTCCTTGGTCCCTTCCTCATAGTTTGGATTATAAACCCTGTTACAGTAGAATTAAAACTCCCTCGTCTATTGGGAAAAATCCACCCTGTTTTCCACTGCAGTTTACTAAAACCTGTCAGGGAATCCTCCTTAAGACCAGTTCCTAAGAAAGCAACTGGTTCCCTTTCTGTAGAGGGGGAAACACATTATGAAATTAAATGAATTCTAGATTGTACAAAGGGAAATTACAGTATTTAGTTCAGTGGAAGGGATATCCACTATCAGAAGTTATTTGGGTAAAAAGTACTGATGTCAAGGCAGATAGACTAATACAGATTTTTTTTAAATAAACATCCTCATAAGCCTCAGGGAGATTCCTAACTCTAACTTCTGTTTATCTGCAGGATTTGTTCTCTCTCTAGGGGACCCGACTGTCAACACTGCAACGATCCTGGCCGAAGCCATTTTGTTTCATTTTCGATTGCCACAGGACTGGGAGAGGGGATGGGTGATTTTAATGTTAGCCTAAATAATATTTTGTCCTATGGGAACCAAGGTCATCACTGCCTGGGAATTTGGCGGGCTGAGCCTTCCATTAGAAAGCCTGCCAAAGTATTCTATTGGGGAACGTAGTTGATTACCTAGTGCTGGGGTGGGAAGTTCAACTTTGTAACATTGTAACATTTTGGAGAGAACTCCAGAATTGGTTTCACTTTTGACTGTGCCGATACTTTATAGCCAATAAACATGTTCTTTAAGGAAACTTCTAGTCTTGGAGTTCTGCTTTTACTGATCTATCGGAACCTTGACATTTTTTTCTAGAAAAACTGAAGAAGGAAAGAGATACCTTTTCTGTCCCAGTATTTTATAAGTTCTAGATTTAGTAGCTATTTCTATAACTGGATATTATATTAGAGTTTTTGGAATGTTTGAAAGTGATTGCACCATCTCCAGTTTTTGACTAATATAAAATCATGCACTGCATATATTTCACTTCTATCATTGGAGCTTTACAGACTTGCACCATTAGGGTAATAAAACTACTTTTACTACTTACATTTAAATCCAATGTACACTTTCCCATTTTAAGAAGAATTCTGCTGGTTTCTGGCAAAATCCTATCTTAATTGGCTAGCCTTTGTTAAAAATCCAACAAACATAGCCAGAATAGTTTTAAAAAACAAACATAGCCAGAACAGTTTTTGAAAACTATTTCTTAAACATAAATATATTTTAACTGGATTTTAATTTTAACACACAGTACCCTTGATAAAATTAAAAGGTAGATAGCACATTTGAATATATAGGAAGGGGAGAAGAGGGAATTAAGACAAGCCTGTATGTTCCTAAAAGAGCAAAATATATTTGTATAGAGATGTCAACAGAACAACTGCATTTCAAAAAATGGAGAAATATTTTTATAGCAAGTCCATATTACAGTGCTTTAGAGTTGATCAAAACACATACATATTTCTAAATGAAAAGGAGAATACTGTTACTATTGATACTTCAACTAACTTAAATAATTCTAGTTAATGCAGATCATGCCGTAATAGTAAAGTTCAGTATGTTCAGTCCTGCATCATATCTTTAATTCAACTTAATTGTTTATTATATAGTTTCATACAATTACAATACTTTGTTATCCATCCTAGGTCAGGCCATGAGCTAGTAATGAGTTTGCACATTTCCTCTGTATAAATGCATCAATTTAAGAGAATGTCTAGAATTAAAAACAGAGTTTTCATTTTTACAGCATTTGAATTTTAATACGGTAAGTTGTTTCCAAATTTATTTACAAAAATCATCCCATTAAATGAGAAGGTCATTTAATATCAACAAGTGAATCAGCACTTCATTTTTGACAGTAAAGATCCAAGCAGATAATATCCTTATATAAAAAACAAATTGTTGAATTTATGCATCACTAGTCAGCCTTGACAGAACAGTTCATATTTAGGAAGGCAAATGTATGCTTCCATCATTTATTTGAAAGCTAGTCCCCTGACATAGCTTTCAGAAAAACAACCCACATTATTACTGGCTCTTCGCTGATAGCATTATTACCTATGCTGATTGTTTAATGAAAAATACAGCCTGAACACAGCAAAAAAATATCATGGATATTATTTCTGCTAAGTCGGCCATGAATATTCACATTCAAAATTTTGAAGATTAAAATGAGTCCATTTATATGTTTATTTACAATTCTGTATTAGTGGCTTTATTAGACTTCACTTTTTCTTCAATATTTAATTGCATGTTTACTAAATAAACTACATAATATTCCAATTCAGGTTTAGGTATTTATTGTTTTTCCTCCCTGCAGAATATGTTAAAATATTATTTATTATACTATACAAGGCATAAAATAATTTATTTCTGAAAATGTTAAAAAGGCTTATTGCATTAGTTCTGTTTTTAACCACTATGGGATTACAGAAGGAATACTGTAATCCAAAAATTATTTTAACAATGCTTTATTCTTACTATCTAGATTTATTTTAAAGTTAACTATCCAAAGCCAAAACTATAACTTTTATCTAGCAGTTCTGTCAAAAATGTTCATACAAGATTATTATGCAGAATCTAAAGCAAACTAATAGTGACAGAACCAAAAATCTTGGTTAATCTTGATAAAACCCAAGAAAGAAAAAAACATCATTTAACGTACCTTTGTTATTAGAGTACAGTTTTATGCTTTCCAGTATTTGCCTTGGAAAAGTAATGTCTGCAACAAAGGAGTTTTGAGATGCCTCTCATCTCCAAGCTCCTCCTTTAGAGCTGCCTCATTTCATCTGTTTAAGAGGGAGAGAAGCTGAAGAAGGTGAGGAAAAAAACAAAAAAACTGCAACTGAATCATAATGAGGACTATTGGTAGTTGAATGCTGAAAGCAATGAAAAATCATTCTTATTCAAGTTGCTGTGCAGAAGATTGATATGATTTAATTTACAGTAAAACTGCGTAAAATATAATAAACATTTATTTATTTGGAAATATTACACTGTATGGCTGCCCATCTTAGATACATAACTTGGCAATTCTTTTGACAAATCCTTAAGAAGTGACCCACAAGTACTTTATAATAATCTATGTAGTACTTTGAGCTATTATTTATATCAAAGCTTCATGCTGTTTTGATTTGTATTTTAAGTTTTTGTTCTGAGTTTTTTCTTGCTGTAACATAGATTATCTGAAATGTAAAGCTTAGCTACAACATGTAGATTTTGTAGGAAATATATTGACCCCAAATATTGCCTCCCAGCACCTTACATATACACTTCCCGACCGGGCCCCACACCCCACCCGCCTAACCACGGTAATAAGAGCAGCTAGGCAGGACACGCTGCAGTCTCCCAGCTCCGTGACCGTCCCTGCATCGATCGGCTGTGCGTTGGGCCACGCTGCCGGCTTTCAGCTCCCTGCTGCTTTCAGCTCCCTGCTGCCGGCTTTCAGCTCCCTGCTGCTTCCCTGCGCCAAACAGCTGCTCGGCGGCCTGGAAACAGAGCTGCTCAGCTGTCCAGCGGGATATCTGTGGAGCCAACGACCACGCTGCCCCCGCTCCTTTGAGACCTCTTCTGCTTTTAGCAGGGCTCTTTTTATAGTATCCCAGACCTCCCGTATGTGGGTCATCCAGTCCTGGCGTTGATAGGGGAAGAGGTCCTCCTGCAGGCATTCGGGAATCGGGACAAACTCCACCCCATGTACAACCCGAAAGGGGGTGAATCCGGTACTGCTGTGGACTGCATTATTATATGCCATTTCGGCAAATGATAGTAGGTCCGCCCAGTCTATCTGTAGGTAGGAGACATAGCACCTCAGGTACCGTTCTACCATTGCGTTGGCCTGTTCAGCCGCCTCATTGGTACTGGGATGGAAAGCCAAGCTGAGTCCTTGGGACGATCCAATGGAGCGGATGAACTCCCGCCAGAAGCGAGCAGTGAACTGCACACCCCAGTCGGATATGATCCATCGGGGCACCCCGTGCAGTTGATACACCTGTGTTATGAACAGGTTGGCCAGCTTTCATGCAGACGGCAACCCCTTGCATGGGATGAAATGGGCCTGCTTCAAAAAGAGATTGACGACTGTCCATATAACCATACATCCATGGCTTTCTGGCAGCTCCACGACGAAGTCCATGGCTATATCCTCCCATGGTCAGGTTGGGTCCGCTACTCATTGCAATAGCCCAGGCGGCCTCCCAGTATGGGGCTTTGTGGTGGCACACACGGGGCAGTCCTGTACATATGCCTCTAGGTCTGCCTTCACCCCAGGCCACCAAAACTGGCATCTTGCCAGGTGCAGGATTTTGAGGAACCCAAAATGACCAGCCTTTTTTATATCATGGCACTTCCGGAGCACCCTAGACTTGTTACCTGTGGGATGTAGAGTTTGTCCCCCTTCCATGCCAACCCCTCCCTCTTAGTCAGCAGGGTCGGATGCCCCAGCAGCCAGGGGTTGCCTTGGTTTGCGCATTGCAACTCCTGAACCAGGTCACCTGCTGGTTTGCATGCAACCACTTTGGCAGCTGACTGCTGGAAAGGAGGCATGATGGCTTTTACCACCTCCTCCCTCCTGCTATTATACTGGGGCATATGTGAGAGAGCGTCTGCCAGGAAATTCTTCCCCCCAGGCATGTATTTAAGCCAAAAGTGAAACTGCTGAAAGTATTGTGCCCAGCATACATGTATTGGAGATAGGCATCGAGGTGTCTGAAGGGCCTCAAGATTCTTGTGGTCCGTCCAAATCTCGAACGGTTCTTTGGCCCCCTCCAGGAAATGCTGCCATGTTGCCAGTGCCCACCGTACAGTGAACGCCTCCTTCTCCCATATTGCCCATGCTCATTCAGTGTCAGTAGGTTTACGGGAGGTGTACGCACAAGGCTGCAGGACTCCTTGCCCATTCTTCTGGAGCAGAACCGCCCCAACTGCTACGTAGCTTGCATCCACCTGTACGATGAACTGTTTGTCAGGATTGGGATGTGGTAGGACTGGCTCCCATGCAAAGAGGGCTTTAAGGTCCTCAAAAGCCCTTTGGCAGGCGAGGGGCCATGTCAATGGTTGGCCGGGGCATGGTTTAGTTACTGAATGTCTTGTACGGAGCAGATCCATTAAGGGCAGGGCCACCTTGGCAAATGAGGGGATGAACTGTCGGTAGAAGTTCGCGAACCCCAAGAAGCTTTGCAGCTGTCGGTGGGTCTGTGGTGCTTGCCACTCAAGCACGGCTTTGACCTTGGCAGGATCCATCTCCATGCCTTCCCCCAAGATCCGATAACCTAGGTAGTCCAACCAGGCTTGGTGGAACTCACACTTGGAAAACTTCATGTACAGGTGTGCCCACAGTAGTTTTTCCAACACCTGTCTCACCAGGCAGACATGTTCTTTCATATCAGTGGAGTAGATCAGGATGTCGTCCAGGTATACAAGAACTCCGCAATATAAATGTTCATGTAACACCTCATTGATCAGCTGCATGAACACTGCAGGGGCTCCCTGCAGCCCGAATGGCATCACCCGGAATTGGTAACTTCCTAACGAGCAATTGAACGCAGTCTTCCACTTGTCCCCTCGTTTTACTCAGACCCTGTAATATGCCTCATGTAGGTCGAGCTTTGTGAACACCCTACCCTTTGCCAAATGGGCCAATAAATCCTTCATAAGCGGTAGGGGATATAGGTTCTCAACATACACTCCATTGATACCACAGAGGTCCAGCACAGGCGCAGGGTGCCATCCTTCTTCTCCTTGAAGAGCACTGGGGCTGCGACCCATGACCATGCAGGCTGGATGAATCCCCATGCCAAGTTCTTATCAATATATTTCCGTAACTCCGCCATTTCCTTGGGCATCATCGCATACATCCAGGGCTTCGGGAGTTTGGCACTCAGTAGAATATCAATTGCACAATTGGTTGGATGATGGGGAGTAACACGTCACTCTCACGCTCACTGAATACCTCAGTGAGGTCAGTGTACACCAACGGGAAAGGAGAATCCCCCACCACATCCCCCTTATTACTCTCTATGCCCATTTGTGCATGCTCGTGATGAGGTGGCTGAGGACCAACACTTATACGTATTTTCCAGTATCCCCCCTCCCACCAAATCGTAGGGCCCCACTTGTCCAGCCACGCTAGCCCCAAGATGATGGCCTCCATCATAGAAGGGACCACTATAAAGTGAAGGACCTCCCAATGGGCCCCCATCTCCATTCGTACCAGCTCTGTTATAAAGGCGGCTGGAGCCCCCTCAAAAGGGAGCCATCCACCTGCTTGAACTGCACTGGATTGGCCAACTGCCTCACTCTGATCCCCACCTTCATCCCCATGGCTCTACTGATTAGGCAACAGATGCAGCTAGAATCGATCAGAATGCTATACTCCCCACAGTGACCCGTCTGCGGACCCATCAACACAATGGGGATGGTGAATAGACGTATAGGCTCGCTTACCATAGGGTCCTCTGCTGCCTCTTCCTTGCTGTCATAGGTGACCAGCTGGTATCTCGTTGCAGCAGTTGCTTCCTCCTCCTTCGGACCCCCTCCTCAAGGGGTAGGACCCTCTGCCTGGTACGCAGCCCTCAACTTCTCTGGGGTCTTTTGGGGTGTGGCTCTCTTGGGAGTTCCCGGTTTCCCCTGAGGAACAGGAATTGGACACTCCACAACACGATGTCCCGGCTGGTTGCAGTGAAAGCATCAGAGCAGCAGATGAGGTGTACTTGTGGAAGGACCTGGCCCTGGTCCTGGTGTCCTTGGTTTCTCTGTAGATCTGTGTGGTCCTGACAGACCATCCCCCTTGGACCGGAATTCCTATAGCCCTGCATCCAGATCCACCACCATGCAAAACCAGTCCTGCAACCTGCTTGGGATACCACAGTACACGCAGGCTTGGCGTAGGTCACGATCCAAACCCGCCCAGAACTGGTGGACCAGTAGGCATTCCAGCCATGATCGTAGCCTGCCAGCCACTCACCGGAATTCTCATACGTAGTCAGCTGCTGGCCGGCCTCGCTGCTTGAGTGCTAACAGCTCCCCCTCTGTGCATTGGACCCAAGAGAGGTCCTTGAATCGGGATTGCAGAGCCTCCAGAAACTACCCAGCGTCTGCTAGCTCCCTTGCATGGTCGCTATGCAGATCCACCACCCACTCTGCAGCCTCGCCCTCCAATACTGCTGTAACTGCCCCCACCATAGCCCATTTGGATGGGTAAATGCAGGCGTATTGGTCCAGGTGGCTGATGACCTGGCTGAGGAATAATGCCAAATGGTCTGTGTTCCCATCAAATGTTGCCTGTAGCAGTGGGGGACCCCAGACCATCTCCTGGGGCCAAGGGCTCATGGCCCATCCTGGACCATGCACGGAATCAGAAACAGGCAGAGGGCGTTGCTCCCTAGCACCTACATCCCTCCGGGTCGATGTTCCAGCCACTGGAACCGGATGCCTGGTGGAGACCCCAGCTGGGTCCGACAGTGGCCTGCTTCCCCATGCAACCTGCGGGTGTCCAACTGGTATGGGCAAGTCCGCACTCTGGCCTCTCACCTGCGGCATGTCAAAACCATGGCTGGCATCCAGTTTCAGTTTCGGACTGGCCATCCGAAACTGGGTTTGCCCTGGCTGGGTTGGTGGTGGTCCTGTTCATGACCAGGACATCATCTCAGGGCCCATCTCCCAATATGGCCACAAGGGGGGATCCTGGATACCTGCCTTTCCAAATTGCTCCCGCAAAATGTCCATTGTGGTCCGCCCTGGTACCATGGAGTAGCTCCAGTCGCCCTCGTCATCATCGGTTAGGCATCCCTCTCTCCACTCCGACAAAGGGTGGCCCGAAGCTCCTGGTGTGTGTGGTTGGCCGACTGCTGGGCTGGTAGCAGCCGAACTATGCCACCACTATCCTGAGGCTCCTGCCTCCAGGGCTGACCCTGGAACTGCTTGTACGTCGCTTGCCCATCTGCTGGTCAGGCCTCAGGCACTGTGGGCTGTACTACTGGCTGGGCATCGTCCTCTGGGGCTGGCGCTGTCACCCCAGCCTCGGCTGCCTCTGCCCCTTCTCCCACAGGCCCTGTCTCCTGTGTACCCTCAGCCATTTCTCCAGCACCTGAACAGAATGCTGTAAGCCCACCAAGGGTAATGGGTAGGGACAAAAAGAGAAAAGAAAGGTAAAGGCAGCGCTGACTTTCTGTCAGAAATCCTTACCACACCCCTGGCTCCAGGAAGACATGAGTCGATGAGTTCACAGGTGGCTGGATTTAATCAAGAAACTTCTGGCATGCGTTTAGTTACATAAACAACAAATAAAGTTGGGAGCAATCGCCTCCCGGCACCTTACATATACACTTCCCAACCAGGCCCCACCCCCCACCCACCTAACCAGCATCCGGTATGCGTGGTAATAAGAGCAGCTAGGCAGGACGTGCTGCAGTCTACCAGCTCCTTGAGCATCCCTGCATCGATCGGCTGTGCGTTGGGCCGCGCTGCCAGCTTTCGGCTCCCTGCTGCTTCCCCGCGCCAGACAGCTGCTCAGCAGCCTGGAAACAGAGCCGCTCAGCTGTCCAGCGGGACGATCACGGAGCCTGATGACCATGCTGCCCCGCTCCGCCCGTTGGCAGGCCAGGTAGAAGGGAAGGTCTGTCAGCGCAGGCCGCTGGTCTCTGCCGCCCCACACGCCATTCTCGGCGCCTCCCCCCACCCGTTAGTGTTGAGCCCGCAGAGGCTTGACATTTTATCCCTGAAAAGCTGCTATTTCTAATCACAAATCAGTGAGAAGAGAAGGTGATCTATACCTAATCTACAAAAATAAATTTCATTGAACTCAATGGTATTTGTCATCCATCTGCATATTGAATAGCTCCCATGATATCTCCCACAATCAGGTCAATGTTTTTCATTTATAGCCTATCAATGCCAATAAATATGGCTATTCTTTCTATTCAAAATGTTTTTGCCCAGTAATTGGTCTTTTTGAATTTTCTTCAAAATATTTCCTGAATTAAGCTTATCATAATTTCATATTATTTTTTTATCATGGAAATTTCACTGTATTAGACAATGCAGCAATTATTAAATGTCAGGGCCCACCTCAAAACTTCATCCTAAGAAAGCAGAACTTGTGGAAGCAGTTTCTTCCAAAAGGAACTTTTATTAGGAGAAGCTGATAGCAGGCATAATAGATAGGATCTGAGGGTTTCCCGCTCAGATCAATAGTTTAAAAGTGTCCCAAGCAAACCTCACCCCAATAGTTCATCCGGTCAGTTCAAATGGGCCAATCCCCAGGTGTTAAGTCCATTGTGGGAAAACTGCTGATAACGCCAGGCTGTCTCAGGGTTGCAGCAATGTTTTGTTGGGTCTTCGCACCTTCCCTTCCGAAAGCGGAGATAAACCAGTTGCCGGAGGTGCATTCCTTTCTCTTTCCCCCCATTGAGTTGACATCAAGGGGGAAGATATTTCAAAGAGCGTGTATGCGGAGACAGCAAAAGTGTTACAGTATAGCAATAGAAGAAAACAAAGAAATAGCCCGCAGCATTTCCACCCTCCCCTCCAGGAGCATGGCAGAACCCAGAAGAGTAGAAAGATTAGAGTGAGAATTAAAGTTAGAAAGAGCCCCCTTAGAATATGGGTTCTGACATCAATTCTACTAATTCCACTGCATAATAACATTTGAGAAAACTGGAGACCTACTTATTTTCTTATACTATATGGCTCTCCATATTCTGGAGTGACCTGAAAAATGGATCTCCAGATACTGATAAAGCCTCTATTTCTTTTTTAAAAAATCCCACATCCATCCACATAATGAATAACTCTGTAATGGTCAAGGTCTTTGCAATAGTACAGTAACATTTATTGCCTTAAACCTGAGTCTTTGCTCAATAGTGTATGAAATGAGCAGCAGGGGTTTTTAGAATACAAGGGAAGTTGAAGAATGGGAGACCTTCTGTTGATTAACAGTGCATAACATCTTCAAATTTTCT
Source organism: Protobothrops mucrosquamatus (assembly GCF_001527695.2). Taxonomy (NCBI): domain Eukaryota; kingdom Metazoa; phylum Chordata; class Lepidosauria; order Squamata; family Viperidae; genus Protobothrops; species Protobothrops mucrosquamatus. The sequence continues at coordinate 33,543 of NW_015388256.1, read as the reverse complement.
TTATAGCTGTAAATTTATAGTATAACTAATTATTATAATTTAAAAACATAGAATATATTTCAACGTAGAGGAGGAGAAGGTGTGCAAACTGACCTATTTGCTCACTTAGTCAAACAGTCTGCTGTTTAGACAAATATTCTTGTCCAAATCTACTCCATCTAGTACTTTATCATTAAATTCAATGAGCAGGCTGAAAATGCCTTTGTGCTCATTAAACTCACAGAGAGAACAAATGGGAGATCAGAGAGAAGATCAAAGAAGTCAACAACAGAATACTAAATGGGAAGCAGGAGGTAGGATGAGAACACTACAACAAAGATGCCAGTAGTTGCTGATCAAAATTTCAGCTCTTTCTACATCAATACATATAATATGAGAAATCAATGTGAATAACTACAGATGATACAACTACAAAACTGGTGAAATTCTATGAGGATTCTATTTAATCCAGTTTTTGCAGAACGTATCTGGGTTGGAAACATATCTATTGTTTAAAACCTGGAATCTCTGATTGGATAGGGTATGATAAACTAATAGTGATTCCAAATTGCTTGGATAGTATCCAAATTTATTTTTGAAAGACAGAACGTGATCTTTAGGACATAATAGGATTTACGTACCCCATCAGAGTGACAAAAGACACAAAACCCATCATGTAGCAGAAACCTCTTGGGACATCCGAACTTCAAAGTAGGGATCCACATAAAAACCCATCCACACTCAGCCGTTTGGTCAGCTGCCCCAGAACTGAATTGCTGCATATACTTTGGTTCTTTCATTAAAACCTACTTCCAAGCAGTTGACTTTGACTCTTTGATTCGTGATTGTGAGGTTTTTTCCCCCTCTTTTCCAAGCATTCTCCCAGCACCGGATTTTTCCTTCCAGCAATTTGGTGACCCAGATGGGACTCCCAGCTAACCCAGCCACCAGACCAGGCCCAGAGAGTCACTACCCCGCTGGCAACGGATTCCTTTTGTCTATAGGTAAACTACACAGACCGTGCCCGAATAGCAGAAGAGTAGTAAAGGAGGTTTCTTTGATGTTTTTTGTGCCCAACAGCAGCTTGAAAGGAGGTGAGTACTGTTCTGTTTTAGAATCAGAGACATCGAAGCGAGGCAGGAGTAACAAACACAACTTCTTTATTGAGATCACAAACAGAACAGAACAGCAAACAAAATGGCGCTGGCTCTTTTATACTTCCCTTGCAGGGACAGCATCAGCCTATCAATGAAAGGCTAGTCTCCCACCTTGCACATGCTCACAAGGCTGGAGACAGCCTGTCTGGTCCCGGGCAACCACATGGTCTGCCCAGGCCTTCTGCAGCCTCCTGAGCCTGCTGAGTCATTCAGCAGGCCCAGAACATAACACCCCCCCTTGGATAAAACAATAAGTGAATACTTACTTTTCATAGCAGCATACATATACATGTGTTCAATTAAGCATGTTGTTATTTCTAAACACATTATGCCTGCACGCAGGCAGACCCAGTCATTACATATCTCATATTTACACAAATACCACATATTGTTTAATACTATCAAACAAAACACCCCAACTCTGAGTGTGCCCTGAATTCAAGAGAACTATTAAGCCTCCCTTACATACATTCTATTTTTTTCACAAGACTATTAGCCCTGTCCTGGAATTGACAAGAACCTTACATAGTCTTGTAAATGCTTGGGGGGACCCCTTGCTCGCTCTGATCTTCTTAGAGCTGTTGTGGGTGTCTGGCCTGCGAGCTCGCCTGCCAGGCTTGGCAGACCAGGACGTAGATGCCCCCTTGAATCCGGCGACTCTCCATCATACTGACTGGCCGGAGCCTGTAACCCCAGACCAGAGTTCCTCGGTGGGGTGGAATTCCCCGAGTCCACAATGGACCCCTCTTGGGAGCACTGTCCCGTGAGCCCAAGACCAGCAGATGGAGAAGGCTGTAGTGCCGGTTGGCTGGCCAAATCCATAGACCCAGTGCCCAAGTCAGGAGCTGCCTCGTAGGCAGAACCCCCTTCTGGAGCCAGTGTATCCCCACTTTTGCAGAGAGACTGTGATCCACGATCGTAATCGTGGTCTTCCTTCCCCCCAAGAGCAGATCCAGGAGCGGAAGTGTTGCTGGGAAGCCTCCAGCGTAGTTGATCAATGTGCCGCCTTAACACACGACCATCGTTCAAGGCCACTTCGTATGACAGTGGCCCAGAGACCTTGCATACCACTGTGGTCACCCAGAGATGTCCAGGTCCATAGTTCCTTGCCCAGACTGGATCGCCCACCTGTAGTCTCCTAGGTGCCCATGGCTGTGACACCTGTGAAGCCTCCCAGTCTGGGTGCAACCTGTCCAGTTTGGTAATGAGTCTGCGACCCCAGCGGAGTTCAGCTGGGCTCTTCCCAGTGGCAGTACAAGGTGTGGTGCGGTGGCAAAGAAGAAAGTCAGCTAACCTGTGATGCCAGTTGCCATGAGTGATTCTCTTTAAAGCATCTTTGGTAGTACGCACCATACGTTCAGCCTGGCCGTTGGAAGCTGGATGGAACGGTGCAGATGTGGCATGCCAGATCAAGTTGGCTTGAAGAAAAGCCTGAAACTCAGAAGACGTGAATTGGGGTCCATTGTCGGAAACAAGGACGTCTGGAAGACCATGTGAGGCGAAGATTCCTCTCAGCACCTGGATGGTCCTAGCAGTAGTAGTGGAGGAGACAGGAACAATCTCTAGCCACTTGGAATGGCTGTCCATGAGGAGAAGGAAGAATTGCCCCTGAAAGGACCCAGTGTAGTTGATGTGTACCCTCGACCATGGAGTATGTGTCTCCTCCCACCTATGTACATGGGCCTGGGGCATTTCAGGCCTTGACTGTTGGCACACTTGGCACCCATGAACCTGGGTCTCGATCTCTTTATCGAGCCCAGGCCACCAGAGATGGCTACGCGTAAGCGCCTTCATCCGGACTATTCCCGGATGTCCCTCATGCAGAGAGAGCAAGACTCCAGTCCTCAATGAGGCTGGGATGACTACCCTGTTACCCCATAGGATACACCCCTTGAAAGTGGAAAGCTTGTGCTTTCTTTGCCAGAAACTCTGGAATTCTGCACCAGGACACGTGTCAGGCCATCCTGACAACACCCATGTCAGCATGCGTGTAAGTGTGTGATCAGTGGCAGTTTCTGCAGCCATGTCCATAGCATTGAGGGGAGATTCAGGCAATTCCTGAATGGAGAGAACGTGCAGAGCAGGAGCAGGATCTGCCTCTACCTGCTGTAGAGGTAATCTGCTGAGGCCATCTGCATGGCCCATTTCTTTACCTGGTTTGTGAAGCAGGATGAAGTCATATGCTGACAGGAAAATTGACCATCTCAGCATTTGTGGAGATATTATGTGAGAGGTTTGTTTGTTTGTTGTAAACAAGCCCAGCAGAGGCTTATGGTCTGTGTAGACCGTGAAGTGGCGGCCATATAAGAAATCATGGAATTTCTTTATGCCAGCCACTATTGCCAAGGCTTCTCTGTCAATCTGTGCAGATGAGAGAGTCCTGGAATAGTAGGCCACAGGGACTTGTGTCCCATCAGCCTTGAGGTGGCTCAGCACAGCCCCAACCCCATAAGGGGATGTATCACAGGCTATGCATACAGGCAATTGCTCACTGAAATGAGCTAACACAGCATTTGAGGCCAGCAAGGCCTTGGGCTTCTGAAAAACTCTTTTCATGGACTTGTGTCCACTGCCAAGGAGCCTGTTTATCCAAGAGCCAGTGTAATGGCTCAGCCACTGCAGCCTTGTGAGGTAGAAATGCATGGTAGAAATTTAACAGTCCCAGAAAAGCCTGAAGTTCGCTTTTGGACTTGGGACTTGGGGCCTGCTGAATTGCTTTGAGCTTGGATTCAGCAGGATGGATGCCTTCAGCATCAATACGGAACCCCAGAAATTCAGTGGAGGTAACTCCAATCTTACATTTGTCTTGCTTCAGCTTCAGCCCTGCTTAGTGGAAATGCAGCAAGAGAGCCCTCACCCTTTCAGCTAAGTTCCCAGATGACTCCCCAGCAATGAGACATCATCAAAGTAGGGACAGACCCCAGGAATACCACGGAGCGTTCGCTCCATCACACTTTGGAATATTCCAGGGGCCACATTAACTCCAAACAGCAGCCTTTTTACCTTAAAGGCTCCCCAGTGCGTCACAATTGTTTGGGCCTCAGCCGTTGCCTCATCAACAGGTAGCTGTTGATAGGCCTGAGCCAAATAAAGCTTTGCAAAGATTTGCACCCCCACTTGAGTGAGGCCAGAATGTGGCTCACCACAGGCACCGGGTAGGCATGCTGCTGCAATGCCTTATTAAGTGTACATTTATAGTCCGCACAAATTCGGACTTCTCCATTGGCCTTCAGTGGCATGACTATAGGGGTTTCCCATGGACTAGAGTCCACATGTTCTAAGATGCCCTGTTGGAGCAGCTTGTCCAGCTCTGCATCTATTTTGTTCTTTAGGGCAAAAGGCACCCTTCAGGGCTTGATCCTGATGGGTGTGATGGCTGGGTCTAAACGTAAAGCAATGGGAGGCCCCTTGTACGAGCCAAGCTCTGAACTGAACACATCAGCAAACTCCTTGCAAACTTCTGCAATGCCTGATGTTTGCAGATTGTGAAGTCCAGTCACTTGAATTCCAAGGGCCTCGAACCAATCGAGTCCAATAAGACTCGTACAATCACCCCCAACTACCACCACATCTAGCACCCTTCAAAACTCCCACGCTGCACTTTGAGTGTGGCCTCCCCCTTCACACTGACTCTGGAATTCTGGAAGTCAGTAAGGATTAAATTTGAAGGCCTGAGTTTAACTCGTAGGCCACTTCTGCTGCAAATCTTTTTAAAAGTGTCTAAGGAAATGATCGATAGAGTGGACCCTGTATCCAACTCCATCGACAAGGGAACCCCTTGCAACTTCACGTCAATGTGAAGCTTCTTTTTAAGTGGCCTGTGAACCCCGGTTTTGAAAACAGCCCTACAGGATGCGCAGAAGCCCACCCTGTTTTGGCTGGGGACCTTGGTACCTTTCAGAGGCAATTCTTCTGGAGACCGTTCCTTCTGGTGACCCAAACAGACGGAGGCAATATGGCCTTGCCTTCCACATGCCCGGCAGATAGCGAATTGGAACCGGCAGTCAGAGCGCTTGTGGCATCCTCCACACCCAAAACACTGAGGGAATGAGGTTGTCTGTTGTCTACCTTCCTGAGGCCTTCTTTCTGCTTGCTGCTGAAGCCTGTCTACCTCCAACTCTGGATCCTCTTCTGGAATCTCCCGAGCGACCTCGTGATGGACGGTGCTAGGCGTTGGGGGGTTCTTGGCAAGCTGAACGGCCTTCACAGCTCCTCCCACTGCTTCTTCAGCTGCAATCTCTCTCAAAGCATCTTGAAATGAGACATCTTCTTTTGCAAAAAGTTTCTGTTGCAGCTCACGACTTTGTAGGCCATAAACCAAGCGATCCTGGAGCCTCTCTTCTAGATCCTTAAATGCACATGGCCTAGCTGCTTGTCTTAAGGCAGCAACAAAGTCTGCAGCAGACTCACCAGGCCTCTGATCCCTCTGCTCAAAGGCGTGCCTCCATGCAATTACTGAGAGCTTGGGTTCGAAGTGCTCTCGCAGCATCCTGTTTAAGTCAGCATACACAATTGATTCCAGTGGTGCTGGGGCTACAAGATTCTCTGCAATATCGAAAGTCTCTTGCCCACAGACACACAGCAATGTAGCAGCTTTAAGGCCATCTTTTTGGATCTTGTTTACTCGAAAGTAATTCTCTACTCGAGCCACGTAGGAGCTCCAGTGCTCAGGGTGAGAAGTATCAAATTCCAATAGACAGCCTAGCTTTGACATCGTTACAGCCTGGAGCCTCTTCAATGCCTCTCGCTGCAAGGTATGAGAAGGGGTCCCATGAAGCCGAGCTTACCTCCAGCATTCTCGTACTGGCAGGCAATCACTTCCTCCGGACGCCGAACTTCCCAGTGCTTCAGGCCTCCTCTGGTAAGTCAGCCTAGCTTCTCCTGTTGTTCTTCTTGCAGCCAATCCCACCTTCGTCACCAATGTTCTGTTTTAGAATCAGAGACATCGAAGTGATGCAGGAGTAACAAACACAACTTCTTTATTGAGATCACAAACAGAACAGAACAGCAAATAAAATGGTGCTGGCTCTTTTATACTTCCCTTGCAGGGACAGCATCAGCCTATCAATGAAAGGCTAGTCTCCCACCTTGCACAAGCTCACAAGGCTGGAGACAGCCTGTCTGGTCCCGGGCAACCACATGGTCTGCCCGGGCCTTCTGCAGCCTCCTGAGCCTGCTGAGTCATTCAGCAGGCCCAGGACATAACAAGTACTACTTTAAATTTCCTTACACTCTTAGAGAAACCCAGGAGATGAATGAGCATGTGTGTAAGGCTCTGCCTCAGCTATTCCCTCAAGTAAGTTGAACTCTTGAAGCAGTAGGCATTTCAAAAGGATCTTTTATTGAGAGAAAGTGATTGCAGAGAGAACAGGCAGGATCTAAAGTTCCTGCATGAAAACATTTGGCTAAACCCCATTGTGCAAAACCCCTCCCAGCTTCCCAGTCCATGGTAAACCAATCTAAAAGTGCAAAGATGTTATGGGAATTCCAAGCTCAGAAGGTGATAACAAGTTGTTCTCAGGCACCGCGGCCTTGATGTAGGCGGGGTTCTTCAGAGGTGAAGCAAACCAGATGGCCTCAGGGCTCATTCCCCCTCACCAATTCCCAGGAAGATACATCAAAGCACAATGGATAAATCATAGGAAAGCCCCAAAGTCCCCCTCCCCCTCCCCAATTCCCAGGAAGATACATCAAAGCAAAAGAAGTCTCATCATAGAGGATGGGAAAGAACAGTTCAAGAATGGGGAGCTCAGAATCTAGGATCGCACTGAGGTCTCATTTAGGGAGGCTAATGGATGTCTGGGACCAAGACAAATTGCCCAACCAGGTGGGGATAAAAAGGAAGCATGCAGGCAAGCTACGTAAAAAGTGCTCAGGGATGAGTCTGGGAATTAAATTTGGCCTGAAGGTGAACTTTTGATCTTGAAATATTAAAGGAGCTCAGACCAAGGTTAAAGCCCTCTCATCTTTCATATTGGTTGGGCAGAGTTATTGGATTCAAAAGGCCCTAAGGCAGACAAAAACAAGGAGCCCCAGCCTGAACAGTCAGACTCAAGCAAACCTCCCTTAAAGGAGAAACCAGGGACCAAATTGATGCCCCCTCTTTTACAGAAACCCATCCCTGGATATAGCAGGGGATAGTTTAAGTATGTCCTCACTCATCCCTTTCTTCCCTTCAGATCTGGTGATTTGGAAGGAGAACACCCTCTCCTTTCAATCTAAATCCCAAACAGTCATAAGAACCCTCCAGTCTATTATAGAGAGTCACAACCCCTTATGAGGAGATATGATGCAGCTGCTCCATATCTTCCTCACAAGGGATGAACTGATGAAGTTATTTGAGAAAACAGAGGAGATTGCAAAAAGATCAGTCATTGCTATACCAGGACAGGTAGCCCCAACCAGAGTTGCTTGCCCCCTGAATTGTCCTGATTTGGATTACAACTCACCCACCCATTGGGATGAATATACCAGGGCAAAGGAGAATCTGCTGGAGGCACTGAATGAGATAGGAGGTGAAAACCCCTGAATTGGCCTGAGTTCCAATATACTGTACAGAGGGAAGGCAAGACCCCCAGATGGTTTCTGGGTCCGTCTCCTGGAAGTGGGGGTCGCCCTGGCTCACTTAGGTGGCAGAAACCCAAGGCCCAGAGGATATTGGCCTAGATCTTGCTTTGCTTTCTTGCTGTCACTGTCTCTCAATAAAAGTTCCTTTTGAGATGATTCCTGTCTCAAGAGTTCTGCTTTTTTGGGAGGACTAGCTGAGGCAAGAACTTACATTCTCTGAAAGGTACATCAGGAAGTAACGTAGACTTCTTTCCTTCTATTCAAAATCTATTGCCATTCTAACTGCTTGTAATATTTTGTCTCAATGAGCTCTCTGATGAAATTCAATGACAACAGAATCAATGAATTATAAAAAAAAACCCTGTATCTAGATGGCACACTATAGACTGCCTGTGTAGATTCAGAAACATTTTGATAGCTTTTGTTAAACTCTCTTTTTATATTGTTGATAAGAGAATCCAAGCATTTGTTTTCTTATTTCTTGGCAGAATAGGAACTCATTATTGTTATATCTTGAGCAGTTAAAACAGCATTGTTTTTCAATTGCTTCAATTTTAGCTTGACTCTTTATTTTACCAGATCTCAATCTTTTCAATCTTTTATCCAAAGGTGAAAAGTACATATTAAACAATTTTATAGAACAAAAATGTCAAAAATGCTTGCTTTAGAAGGAATGACACTCTATGAAATTTGAAGGGATAGACACACACACCCCCAGAAGGCTGCTGGACAGTAGGATTTTTTCTTTTTTGCTGATTTTGCTGCCAGAGCTGGTTCTCTGGCAGTGCTTCTCCCTGGATTTGAATGGAAGAGAAGAAATAGGGGTTCTGACATGCCGCCCTCCTTAAACAAATGAAAGATGGACCTGGAGATAAACAAAATAATAATAGGGAGATAAAAGGAAACACAACAGTTAGTCAGGTTTGTCAGGGTAATGAGTCTGGAACCTCTTAAGCAACCTAGGGGCCCTTCACATGTTTCTTATGTACCCACTCATTCTGAGAGGCTGTGAGGTCTTTCCATGCCACCAAATATTGGGTTGACCCATGGTGTTTTCTGGAGTCTAAAATCTCTTTAACTTGAAAGTGTTGCTCTCCTTCCACCATAATAGGCTGTGGTGGGGGAAGTGCGGCTGGCCTTAAGGGTGAGCTCAACTCTGGCTTTAGTAAACTATAATGAAATACTGGATGAATCTGTCTTAATGTTTAGAGGAGTTCCAACTCAACTGTTACTGGGTTAATAATGTGTTCAATGGGGAAAGATCCCACAAACTTTGGCCCTAGCTTCTTTGAGGGTTGTAAAGATTTCAAAAACCTGTGGAGAGATACATCCTATGCCCCACCTTGAAAGGCTTTGGCTCTACCTGTTTCTTGTCTGCCTGCACTTTACAAGCTTCTCTAACCTCATCTAATGTTTTTCTAACCACTGGCCACGTATTCTACAATTGCATAAACCACTCCTTCAAGGAAGAGATGGTAGGTTCGTTGGCTAGCAATTCAGTGTTGAATCTCTGTCCTGTAGCAACCTGGAATGGGGTATAGCCTGTACTAGAATGCACTGCATTGTTGTACGCCACCTCAGCAAAAGGAAGGAGGTCAGTCCAGTTATCTTCTTGGTGATTTATAAAGCATCTCAGGTATTGTTCTAGCACTGAGTTTAATCGTTGTTCTGTCTCCCCATTCATTTGTGTATGATGACTAGATGACAGGCCCTGGTCAGTACCTAGTAGACCCAAAACAGCTCTCCAGAACTCTGAGTGAATTGGACCTCCCTGTCTGATATTATGCACTGTGGGGCTCCATGCAACCAGTAGATGAGTTGCACAAACAGCTTGGCTAGGCTTTAGCACCTGGGACTTTTTGGCCCGGTATAAAGTGGACCTATTTGGAGAACAAGTCTGTCACTACCCAAATAACAGAATTTCCAGCACTCTCTGGTAGCTCCACGGTGCTGAAGGGCTTGCTACCGCTTGTAAAAGTCCAGGTGTTTTCCCTTGCCTCCACTTTGCTGCTGCACTTGCCTCCACTTTGCTGCTGCACAGATGGGGCAACTAGCCACATAGCTTTCTATGTCCTTCTTTAGGGATGGCCACCAAAATTGTCTTTTTACCAGGTGGAGGGTTTTCATGAGTCCAAAATGTCCAGCTGACTTTGAATCATGGCAGAGTTGCATGAATTTTAACCTCTGAGTGGCATGTATATATAGTTTCACACACACACACCCATAGCAGTCCATTATTCAGTGAATGGAGATTTTTGTGGCTAAGGAACGACTCGTCCTTCTCCAGTCTTGTCTGAATTCCGCGTTGGCTGCACTGTCAAGGGGGGGCAGACTCTTTGCCTGTGCTGTGGTGATGGAAGCAGCTAGTTGCTTTGTGGGTAACAGTGGTTTGACTACTTTGGCTTTTGTGCTATTGTATTGTGGCATCCTTGACAGGGCATCTGCTAAGAAGTTTTCCTCCCAGGTAAATATCAGATGGTAAAATTGAAATGATGGAAGTGTTGTGACCATTGAGCTTGCTTGGGGGACAGCTTCCTAGGCATTTTCAGTGCCTCAAACATTTTGTGATCATTCCACACTTGAAAGGGGATTTTGTTCCCTTCCAGGAAGTGTCTACAAGTGAGGAGAGCCCAGCGTACGGCATATGCTTCCTTCTCCCACACCGCCCATCTTTGTTCAGTCTCCATGAGTTTCCTCAAGGTGTAGGCACAAGGTTTCTCCCTGGTTTTCTTGGAGTAACACCACTCCCACCGCTATGTCACTGGCATTAGCCTGAATGACAAATGGCTTCTCTGGATCCAGGTGTTTAAGTACTGGCTCAGCAGAGAAAAACCTTTTTAACTTTTCAAATACCACCTGGCATTCCATAGTCCATTTCAATGGCTGGCTGGGTTTCAGTTTGTCCTCCCCCTTTGTTTTTAACAAATTGGTAATGGGGAGTGCAATTTGCACAAAAGAAGGGATGAATTGCCAATAGCGAAACCCAGGAAACTTTGCAGCTGCCTCCTGGTGCATGGTGGTGCCCACTCCAGCACAGCCCACACTTTCTCAGGATCTATCTCCACCCCCTCATGGGAAATACGGTACCCTAAATAGTCGTTTTTTTTCTTTGTGGAACTCGCATTTTGAGAGTTTGGCATAGAGCCAGGCTGCACAGAGCTTATTCAGAACTGCCCTGACTAATTTGACATGTTCCTCTTTTGTCTCGGTATAAATTAGGATGTCATCCAAGAACACAAAAAAACCTCTTGTACAGGTGCTCATGAATGACCTCATTTATCAGCTGCATAAAGACAGCTGGTGACCCTTGCAGCCCAAAGGGGAGCACGTTGAATTGGAAACATCCTAGGGGACAGTTAAATGCAGTCTTTCATTCATCCCCCTTCTTGATTCTAACCCAATAGTATGCTTCTCGCAAGTCCAGTTTAGAGAAAATCTTTCCCTTTGAGAGGTGAGCTAGCATGTTCTTCATGAGTGGCAAGGGATAGATGTTGTTCACACATACTATGTTCAAAGATCTATAATCCATGCATAAGCAAAGAGACCTGTCTTTCTTTTTACGAAACAGCACTGGGGCCGCCATTTTTGGTCTCGCCAGCTGAATGAAGTCTCATGCCAAAGTTTTATCTATGAACTTTTGCAATTCCTCTAGCATTCAGAGGGTCATCAAGTAGAGTTTGCGCTTGGACAGCTTAATCCCAAGGACGATCTGAATGGCGCAGTCTGTGGGACAGTGGAGGGGCAACTCATTGGGTCGCTCTTCACTGAACACTTCAGCTAGGTCCTGATATTCTGTGGGCGCACCCTCCAATCTCTGATCACTGACAGCCACCACCACTTCAGATTTTCTTTTGCCTCTGGTACCGCAGTGCCTGCCTTGTGCTTGGGGATTCCCTTTAGGGAACCTCAGTTCTCCTGTCCTCCAATTCACCCGTGGGTTCCACTCCCTTAACCATACCATTCCTAAGATCAGAGGCCACCCCATGCCGGGGGGCATTATAAAAGTCAAAATCTCAGTGTGGTTCCCCCATGGTAAGTTCTATTGACCGTGTGGTGAGGGTAGCCAGGACACCCCCTGAAATGGACACATCTAGTTGGCCAAACGAAACAGGCTTCTTCAGTCTCCTCAACAGGTATTCCCAAATTCCCCACTAGAGTTGGGCTTATCAAGCATCTGGTGTAGCCCGAGTTCAATAGAGCCTCCAGGGCTACCTTCTACTCCATCCCTGAGCTTAACAGTTCTATGGGCCTGGTGAGGGGTGCTATGGGTCCACTTACCAGAGGCTCATCATCGGAATTGCTGTTGGACATCTCTGGTCTCTTCTCTGGTGGGGTTGGAGTTCCTCCTCCCAGGTTTTCGGAGGGTTGGAACTCAATGATCTTGGTGCTTTTCATCACAGTTTCCCTGGGATGCTGGGGAGTTTCCCCAGATTTCCTCCTCCAGGCCAGTCTAGCTTTCTGACTAGGGTCTTTGAATGGCACTCTGTAGCTCAGTGATCTTTCTTAGCACACTTGAAGCAGGCAGTTGAGCATGGCGCTGCCACTTAGGTTTTCATCGCCTCTCTTTTCTTCTCCGGTGGGGAGCATTTCCACCCCAACCAAACCAATGCTGATTTCGGGCTTGGTGGATCTCTGCCTCCTCGGCCAGGATACACCATTTGTGGAGGTAGGCAGGGGCTCCTCAGGCAATACAAACATCATAGAGGTTGTCATTCAGCTCTTTGAAACAGCTCATCAAAATTTCCTCCAGTCAGTTGAGATGGCAAGCCAGGTCTCAGAATTCCTTGGTATACTTGGTCACCGGGCATCGCCCTGCCTCACCATTTTGATGCAGTTCCTAACCTTCTGGTCTGCTAAGGGATCCTCGAATCTCCATCTCAGGGCACCCATGAACTGGTTAAAGTTCCAGAGCTTAGGGGCATCAGCATTGTGCAGGGTCACCATCCAGCAGGCTGCTGCACCTTCCAGGGCTATGGTTACAATTCTGACCCGCGTGCTCTCACTGGGGATCTCCCGGCTATATTCATGCATGTAGCTCAGGACTTGGGCCAAAAAGAATCCCAGTTGCTGAGGATCTCCATCAAACTTCATGCCCTGGGGGGGGTTTCCAGTTGAAGTGGCAATTTACTCACCTTCTGGCCCTGTGCAAATCAGCCCTGGCTGGGATAGCTTGGGCTGGGGTCGCTACTGTGGTTACAGTCCCTGCAGCTTCTGCGGCACTGGTGGTGGGTTCACTCTCCCCCCTTTCCTCTTCCTCCTCCAGCCTTCTCTCACCTGAGCCCCGGCAGGGATCTGCTTCTTCCTCTTTGAGGTTTTTGAAAGCTGCCAACCATCAGGCTTATGGCTTGTTTAAGGAAGCAGCTGAACTGGGTCAGTCTCTCATCTTCTTTGTCATTGAGGTTGGGTGACCATTCCATCTGTTAGAGTTTTACAGCTTTCCAGCACAAAAATAAGCCCCAAAAATAAGCACACATTCAAAATGAGCAGGAGGCATAGTTTAGAAAAACTTTATCTATAAAATATATATAAACATGATACATAGTTTCATTCAGCTCTGAGAACATCAACAACTCTTAACTTGGAGATCAGAAAAACAACAAAGAGAAGACACACCCAGACCTAGGCTGGATCACATGCCTCACATAGCCAATACTGTGTCTTAATCAAAAACAGTTCTCATTGGCTGGTTTGTTGCTATGGCTATTTCAGTTCATAAAATTTCTTACACAGTGACACCATCTCCCACTTCCACCCTGGCTGGGGGTGGGTCACTTTCTTGGACCTTCCTTCCCAGTCCTCTTTCTTTCCTAAGCCAATCAACCATCTGTTTTGCGAGGTTCTCCCCCATCTCTATTTCATCAGCTGAGCTGGAGGAGTTGGAGCTGCTGTCACTTGGGCAAGCCTTTGGGGGGGGGCTCCACCCAGCGCTCTCTCTCTCGCTTCTCATGGCCATGATTAGACATCATTTGCATGGTCCCTGCAGTATGGGTTTTCTTCCCTCCAGGTTGACCACTATGCAGATCCTGCCTAATGTAAGGACTTGCCTCAAATTAGACCTCCCAAGAAAGCAGAACTCTTGAATCTTGCAATGTTTCAATGGGAACTTTTATTGGAAGGTATTGATAGCAGGAAAGTAAGGCAGGATCTGAGGATTTCCCATGTTAAATGATAGATTAAAAGAACCCAGTCAAACCCCATCCCAACAATCCATCTTGCCGGTTGAAACAGAAGCAATCCATAGGTGTCAAATTGTTGTGGGAAAGAGCAGATAAGGCGCTACTCTCAAGGTTGTCAGGTCTCTCTGCGGCTTCATCCCTCCACCTGGAGATAAGGCAGATGGCCAGAGGCACATTCCATTCTTACCCCAAGAAAGATACATCAAAGACAAAGGAACAAAGCAAAGGAAATACATTGCAGAATACCCATAGATCCCCCTCCCCCTTTTGGAATGGCAGAAAATGAGAAAGAAAAATAGGAAAGAGAAGAAATAGGGGTTCTGACACCTTCCTTTCTTTTACTTCTGAAGCCCCTTCATTGTTTTGCATATTCTTCCAAGCCTATATTTCTTTTGGGCTTTAAACTTTCTAACAATCCTTCTGCAGTTCTTAGCCATCTTCCATTTCCTATATATGTCTTTTTAATTCTCATCTCATTCAAAAGGTCTGCGCACATGCTACAGTGATTTTCTAAGTTGGTCACAATGTTTTTCTTTTTTTTACTTGGAATTAAACTTTTACTTATGGTCGGACCAAGCCTTTATTTTTTAGAAGTTATGTAGAATAGATTACTGGAAGAAAAGAAACATGCTTATTTTCAAAAACAAAGGTAGAAAAAGAGGAGGGGGGGAATTATGAATCATGTGGTGTGACATTGATATCAGGGGAAATTCCAGAGCAGATCATATGTGTCAGCTCTGTTATCACACCACTTCAACTTTGTTTAAATGGCATACTGCCATAAAAGAGGGGAGAGGAGAGTAAGGGAAGGGAATGAAGGGATGGGGATAACAGGTACCAGAGGTGCCAATCAGAGACAACAGTTGAGAGATCCAAGGACACAAGCATGAGAACAGAATCCAAACACCGACCAAATAAGTGACAAACTTTAGGACTGTTACTAAAACACCTAGCTTGTCAATAATTGCAGGGGGGAGGGGGAGCTTGGGATCCACAGGTGTTCCTTATCAGTGTGAAAGCTGAAGCTGCTGAAGAAATGTTTTGGTGAACCGAAGGTTTCTTCTCATAACAACTGCTGGGAGATTAATTGGACAATTGACCTGAACTGTCAGGGAGAGAAAGCTTTACTCTTTTTTGGTAAACATCATGTTGTCTTGGTTAGTATTAAAAAACAATCAATAACAATTCATTTCTATAATTCTATAGTCCATAGTCCTCTTCTTCCAATAATATTCTCTTTAGCCAACCTTAAATTAATACAGTTCTTATTTAAATAAATGACAATTAATATAAACATTTTTCTCATATTTTTGCAAATAATAACCACATCAGTGTAAAGCTTCTTTTCATTGATCATCTTGATTACCTCATCATAAATCCTGTTTACATTCTTATTTAAATTTGTTTTCCCTGCAGTATTCAAAACATTCTTACTGGTTAAGATTTTCTCAAAATTAGTTACACTTAAGTATTTAATTTTTTTTTCTCCTACAAGCCATCACATTTTTATATTTCTCATACCTTAAGAGAAAATAAGAGCAAAAAGGGAAAAAAAGACAAAACAAAGAAAACATTTCTTTTATATAAACCATCCCAACATTTTTATATTTCTCCTGTAAAAAAAAAACCCCAAACACAAAAGAAAAATGATAGAAGACATACTATATTACTTTAAGGGCTCATCCATCTTAAACTAATTTCCATTTATATTCAAAATCTTTCTCTTTCTTTAACCATATTCCAACAAATATTTAATTTTTAAATACTCCCTCTGGTAATTCCCATCATCTAATTTCTTGATTCTCACTTTAGCCTCTCTTTTTTTGCCCAAAATCTTTCCTGTTCAGCATGCTTCGATGAGTCAAAGACTCATTCCCAAATGTCTTCTTGGGTTTTTTTCCCCAAGAAATCAGTTTCCAAATAGAAGAGAGAACTTACCCAGTTCCAAACACATTGTTTACAGTCAGCGTGAAGGAGTACTTTTGGACTTTGGTTGCTTATAGCTTGGGCTTCACTCGGAAGTTGAGCTAGCCTCTTCTCCTCTTGGTTTCTGGAGGGCTTTTCCCAAACCGATCGGATCAACCGCCATCTCTCTACAATCAGTGGGACTTTCCTCCTTCTGTGTTGCCTCTACAGGGCAACTTCAGCCCTATTTAGGGTCTCCTGGCCGGTATGTTAAGCCTGATTAAAGTTTGCATTAGAAAGCACAATGTCTCTGGTGTTTTACTTCATTGGGCTTTTCAGCTGGGATTTGACACTAAGCTAGCTCTCCTTTCAACTTAATTCCATTAAGGGGTCCTGAGCCCCTGCATCCTTCTGGTAGCCTCCAGAGGGGTAGTAAAGACTCTGGAGAAGATGCCTGATATGGAGTAGCCGGCTGGGACTGGGTCGGGATCAATCAGTGAGACCCTAGCTGGGGCCGAAAGCAGTTTTGAAACCCCACCAGCATCAATGTGCCCCAAGGAAAGGGTTGAGTGGAAGGAGCCAACCTCGGTCCCTGAGTGGATGGGTGGAGCAATCGTTTTCAATTGACCCAAACTGGAGAAGTGGCGAGAGGGAATGTGGAAGGTGATCATAGCCAAATTCCCATTGGGCTACCCTCTGAACCAGCTCGAGGACTGGAGTGGTAGGAGCAGAGAGCCTTGGAATGGCCAGCACCAAGAGAGCGTTACTTGCTGGTGTGCGGCAGCTGGTGGATCAGCTGAAGCAAGAGTTCAGCAGCCTGGAGTCCAAGGAGGAGATCTGGTCCCACAACAGGCTCAGTTCCACTCCCAGCACTGACATCGGTCCTTTCACTCCAGCACTTAGCGGGAGCTATGGCTGCACTGGTTGGAGGAACAGCTAGCCTGCAATTGGAGCCATCTCTGCAGCCTGGCCCCAATCCAGGTCTGAGGGCTTTCAGTCCACCATCAGCGCCTGGTCCTTGACCTAGGGGAGTAGACTGGTGACCATCACCAGCCCCTGGCTATGGAGCTCATCCATGGATGTACCTGTATGGCAGATCTCCATGATGAGGGTGCTCCTGAGCTGACTGATCCAGATTCATTTCTCTGCAGCCTTAGAGCCCAATTCAGAGACCCCACGCAAACCTGATAATGAGAGGCAGAGGTCCAGAACATCAGACAAGGAACCAGGCCCATGGCAGAGTACATTAGAGATTTCAGGAAGATTGCAGGGAAGCTGAGACACTGGCTGGAGCAGCTCCTAGCCCAATATTTCTGAGAGGGTCTGAGCCATGACCTACTTCATCTGTGCCTGGCCTGAGGGATCCCCAGACCGGCTTAGTGACTGGTACCAGATGGTTACCACTGTGGACCTGGTGGTATACAAGGGCCATAGAGGCTTCAGACCATGGCCGAAGAAAAGTCAGGAGAAGTGCACTTTGGGGAGAAAGCAGCAAGTGGCAGTGTCTCTGGTCACTGCAGAATCATCTGGTCACGTATCCCTCATTTGCTTCCACTGTGGCCAGGAGGCCCATAGGGCTGTGACGTGCTCAGCCCCAACCTCCTGAGTGGATCCCATGATCCTGACTCCCTCAAAGCCAAAGAAACCACCAAATAAAAGGAAGGAGAAATCGTGAGTGGCAGCCCAAGTCATTGAGGTCTCCCCCCCAGAAAGCAAAGGGAAGGGAATGCCGACTGAAGAGAAACTGCTGATGACCCTTTATGACAGCAAGAGAGAGGGAGAGGACAACCCAATGGTGAGTGGACCTGTCAACCACGTTGAAGTTAGAGTGGACATTGCAGCATCCCAATGTAGTAAAGCCCTTTGTAGACTCGGGCAGCACCCGTTGTCTTATTAGCCAAGCAGCAGTGCAGAGACTATGTCTACATGTGAGGAACCTTAGGAAGCCTGTGAAATTTTATAAGGTTGATGGCACTCTGATAGGGGGCAAGGCAGCTTCCCTTTGACAGAGCTGGTACAATTAGAGCTTGGGGACCAACAAGAGACTATCTGCTTTATGGTCATCCCAAAGATGGCAGAGGATATGATCTTAGGCCTAGCTTGTCCTATGTGTGTGGGCCCCGGATCTATTGGGGGAGAGCCTCTAAATGAATGATTATGAGGAAGCAGGACCCAAGCCCCCCTGACAAGAAAAAAGAACAGCTTAAGAACTAGAGGGCGAGGAGAACCCCTGAGCATAGCAAGGGAGCATCAGAGAAGGGGGAGGAGCAGCAATCCATCCTGAGGGAATACTGAGATCTCATGGAGGTAATCAGTAAGAAAGAATGTGATGTCCTGCCCCTCACCGCCCCATAGACTGTTTGAGATCCTGCCCAGAGCGAAACTCCCAAAACTGAAAATGCACTCCATGACTCCAAAGGAGATGAAGGAGCTGAGGAACTACATTGATAAGATCATAGTGAGGGGTTTTATCCAGGCAGCGAAATCTTGAGTGGCAGCATCAGTGCTATTTAAAGAGAAGAAAGATGGGTCACTGAGATTATGTGTAGATTTCCGTGGGATCAACAGAGTGTGCATGGAAAACATACAGTATACCTGTTCCCTTTCATGAAAGAATGTTGGGATATTTAGCCAAGGGGAAAATATTGATAAAACTAGAACTGAAGGAGGCGTACTATCAGGTGAGAATCAAGGAAGGTGACAAGTGGAAGAACTGCCTTCAACTGCCCCCTTGGGAGCTACCAGTTTAAAGTAATGCCTTTTGGACTGCAGAGTCCCCCTGCTGTATTTATGCAGCTCATAAACAAGGTGCTACATGAGCATTTGATTTTGATGTATCTGGAGGACATCCTCATTTACACTGAGACTATGGACAAACGCGTGAAATTCATGCAACAGGTGCTTTAAAAACTGTTCGATGCTATAAGCTGTCAAAATGTGAGTTTCACAAGACTAGCCTGGATTACTTAGGCTACCAAGTGTCGTGCAAGGAGGTGGAGATGGACCCAGGGAAAGTAAAGTCCATCTTGGAATGGCAAGCCCCTAGCAGCTGCAAACAGCTGCAAAGCTTCCTAGGGTTTACAAATTTTTACAGGCAATTCATCCCCTCCTTCATCACAATTGCCTTACCCATTACTATTGAAAATGGGGAAAGGGGAGGGGGAGCCCGGGCCGAATCAGCTCTTAAACTGGACAATGGAATGCCAAGCGGCATTCAAAAAACTGAAGGGGCCGCTCATGGCTGAATCAGTTTTAAAGCACCCAAACCCAGAGGAGCCATTTGTGATCCAGACAGATGCCAGTGTGTAGCTGTGGGAACAGTCCTCCTCCAGCAAAATAAGGAGGGAAATTTACAGCCATGTGCATACACATTTCACAAGCTAAATGAGACAGAACGGCAATGAGCTATGTGGGAGGAGGAGGCTTTTGCAGTATGGTGGGTGCTACTAACATGGAGGCAGTTCCTATAGAGGGAGGCAAAGTCCCCTTTGAAGCGTGGGCTGACCATAAAAACTTAGAAGCCCTGAAGACCCCCTGCAAGCTTTCTCCTAAGCAAGTCCGATGGGCGCAATACTTCAAAAGATTTGATTTTGAGTTAAAGTACACTCCGGGGTAAAGAAAAATCTTTGCTGATACCCTGCCCTGCATGCCCCAGTACAAGAGTACTCGAGAGGAGGTGGTGAGCTCCATTGTTCCCAGCAGACAACAAGCAGCACAAACTACAACCAGGCAGCAAGTGAAGAGAAGCTCACCTCCCACCGATGTGAGGCAAGGGCTGCAAGCTGATGTGTGATTTGTGGCTCATCAAAGAAAGTTGACCATGAGGGATGGGTTAGCATGGAAGGGGGACAAACTGTATGTCTCAGACAGCTTGAGACTGCAAGTTTTGCAACATAGTCATGATGCTAAATAAGCAGGTCACTCTGGATTCCTAAATACATTGCAACTTGCTAATCACCAGTTCTGGTGGCCAAAAATGAAGAAAGACATTGAGAGCTATGTGAGGAGTTGTGCGATTTGTGTGGCCAGTAAGAGACTTCCAAGGAAGAGTCTGGGACTATTGCAGCAGGTGGCTGATCCGACCAGACCTTGGAAGGAGATAACCATGGACTTTATAGTGGAGCTACTGGAGAGTGGGGAAAACACCGTGACTTGGACTGTGATAGACCTATTGTCAACTTCTGAAATGATCCTGGCTGAAACCATCCTCGTCATTCAAAGTTGCCACAGGTTGGGGAGAAGGGGGGAAGGAAACAGACTAAACATAGAATGGTCCCGTGGGAACCAAGGTCATTCCCACAGAAGCTGGAAGGTGGAGAAAAGGAGTTTATTGCTTTTACTGGGTAGTGTAATAATCGCATAGCAAAGGGGAGGGAATTGTTACATTTAGCTACATTGAATCTTCAAGGGGAATTTTAGAGTTGGTTTCATTTCTGACCATACCAATACTATGTATCCACTAAACATGTACTTTATGGAAACTTCAAGCCTCAGAATTCTGATTTATTTGGTTTCATTAGATGGAATCTTGACATTAAACTAACTCTCAAAACTTTTTCATTGCTCTAAGACAGAAGGCTATTGAAGAGTGATCTTCAGGGTCCTGAGCCCTGACTGCCTACCCAATGCTTTTGGGCAGACAGTAAAGACTCAGGGAAGACTCCAGGATGGAGAAGAAAGGGGAAGCAACTGCTAATCCCAGTGCCCAGTTCCACCAGCTGTGGCTCAACCGAATGTCCATGCAGACAAGTCTGACTGGCCAGCAGTGCAGGAGGAAGCTCTAGCCATCAGGGATCTTTACTGAGCAGAGGAAGACTTCCAGTGCAGAAGTGTCCCCATGACTGCTGAGGCTGAGTTCCCTTTGGTCTCTTCCCATAACCCTCTATCCCTTATGCCAAAGTGGAAGGTGAAGAGGGTAGCCAGATGGGATGAGTTGGGGGAATGCAAATACCTGACGAGAAGCTGAAGGAAAAGTTGATCACACGGTATGAGGTCTCAGCTGGAGCTGAGGCCAGAGCAACACAACTACTTCCTGCCCATTGGACCCCGAGTCCAGTTGTCATAGCCCCTGCAGACTCCCTGCTTCCCAGATCAACAGCAGTGTTAAGCCCAGCACCCAGACAAAGCCCCCCTCCTCCACAGCAGTGAGCTGCAAGCCCAGCAGGCCAACCAAGAGGGTTCCAGAGATGGGCTCTGTTGTGTCCTGAGCCTGAAAAAGCAGGCTCGGGATGTTGCAAGAGTCCCGGTCATTTGCAAAAGCTGCCCGGGACCAGACTGAGTGGCGCCGGCCTTGCGCGCATGCGTAAGGCGGGAAAAGACCGCCTTGTGATTGGTTGGAAATGCCCGGGGATCAGAAGGTATAAATAGAGGCCTGCGTGCCTCTGCTCGGGTTGTTCGTAGTTTGGAAGCAGAGAATAAAGACTTGTTAGAAATGCTTCGTCTCAAGCGCCATTATTCTCCGGACTTAACACTGGCGAAGAAGGTGGGATTCAGTCTATACAGCTAGGGAAGCTTGAAGACTCATCCAAAGAAGTCCGGAAGAGGAAAACGGCGTGGAAGTCAGCGTTTATCCTGCCAGTACGAAATCGCTGGAGGGTGCGTGCGGCTGAAGAAGACTCTGATCCTCGATCATGGCGAAAGTTGGGCGTTTAGCGGAATTCGACGTCTCTCACCCCGAGAGGTGGGAATCATACGTTGCAAGAGTCGAGACTTACTTCCGCGTAAATCAGATAAGGGAGGAAGGCTTAAAGGCTGCCACAATGTTGTGCGTTTGTGGGCTAGACGCCTTTGAGATCGCCGAGAACCTAATCGCCCCGGCCTCACTGGAAACGGTGTCATACTCCGATCTGAAGAAAGTTTTAAAGGAACACTTCCAGCCCAAGCAATCTGTCATGGCTTGGAGGCACACATTTCAACAGAGGGATCAGCGAGCTGGGGAATCAGCAAAAGAATACGTTGCAGCTTTGAGAAGAGCAGCTAGACCGTGTGATTTCAAGGACTTAGAGGAAAGACTGCGTGATCATTTTGTGTGCGGACTGAGGAACAGAGACTTACAGCAGAAGCTGTTCGCCATGGAAGATGTCTCTTTCCAAGATGCTCTGCGAGAGGTTTCAGCAGAAGAANCTGCAGGTGGGGCGGTCAAGAACATGCGGCCTAATCGAAGCGCTCCAGAGACCGCCACCATCCACAAGGAAGACGTGCGAGAGGATTCGGAAGAAGATCCTGAAGAAGAGGTGGACAAGCTTTACCAAGCAGCTGGGAGGAGGTCCAAAGATCGTCAGGACAAGGGCCCAGCTGAGCTTTGTTGCCTCAGATGCGGTGGACACCACAAGCGAGCGGAATGTCGGTTCCGTTCCGCCATTTGCCGAGCGTGCGGAAAGAAAGGCCACATTGCTGCAGTCTGCCTGGGTCGACAGAAGGTACAACCGAAGGAAGAATTGAATCTGAAAGGTACCAGGGTGCCCAGTCAAAACAGGGTGGGGTTCTGTGCAACACGCCGGAACATTTTAAGAATAGGCACATGGGACTTCCGGTTGGCTCGGTGGCTGCCGAAGGAGGTTGTTTGACAGCCTCCCGTCCGGGACTGTGTAAAAATCGCCAAAACAGCGTGTATCAGCTGTTTGGCGATTTGAAACTTCTCTCCGGGCAAAGGAGAGAAGGAGAGCTTACTCTGGAGTAGGAGTCGAGTTCCCTAGTCTCCCTGGGTGCTCCCAGCGAGGCAAAGGTGAGAACTCCTCCGGAGCTCAGAGTTCCTCCACAGATCGGGACGTCTTCGCTATTAGCGAAGCCAGACGCCGTCTCCACCTCTGATGTTTTTTCTGAATTTAATTGTGAGTACTTTCAACAGATGGAGCTAACTAGGAAACTTGGACTTTTTATAAAGAAATTAAAACTTTGACTCAGAAGATTAAGTACTCTTCTCAAATGATTGAAAATTGAAAGTTAACTTTTGGAGGAAAAAATGGCTGCGGCTTAGCCGCTTCTTTGTTCTAAAGAGACACTTTCACTTTCCTTCCGGTTGTGGATTGCTACATTGTTAAGACTGTAAAGAATTCTCAAAAAATAAGGAAAAATTAAAGTAAAATCTGTCTGATCTTCAGCTGCCTTGGACTGTATATTAAGACTTTTCTTAAACTTAAGAATGGCTTCTAAATGAGGTGTAGCCCCTGCAGCACTTAAATCAGCTTTTTCCTCTCCAGCTGTACAAACTACGCAACAGAGAGCT
Source organism: Protobothrops mucrosquamatus (assembly GCF_001527695.2). Taxonomy (NCBI): domain Eukaryota; kingdom Metazoa; phylum Chordata; class Lepidosauria; order Squamata; family Viperidae; genus Protobothrops; species Protobothrops mucrosquamatus. The sequence continues at coordinate 10,534 of NW_015388256.1, read as the reverse complement.
AAAACTCCTCCACCCTCCTCACCACCTTATATTACTTTGCCCTGCCTGAGCTGGCTGACGTGATAGCCGGGGTGGCGGTTGAGACCCCTAGACTTATAGTTATGGGGGATCTCAACCTGCCATCGGCAGGCGAAACGTCAGCGGTGGCTCGGGAGTTCTTGGCCTCCATGACGACCATGGACTTGACCCAATTAGTTCATGCACCCACTCACACGGGAGGACATACACTGGATCTAATTTTTGTCTCTGGCCAGTGGCAGAGTGATCTGGAAATGGGGGAGATAATTATAGAGCCTTTGTCATGGTCAGATCACGCACTCCTTAGGA
>NW_015388256.1:5091-6782 GCF_001527695.2 Protobothrops mucrosquamatus | reverse complement strand
AAGACTTGGTTATTCCAGCTTGCAGGACTGGCCTAGGGTAATTTTTAGAGGGGTTTTAATTATATTTTAAATTTGACAATATTTAAATATCTCTTTTAATTAATTTTAAATTTGTATTGTTATTTATGTATTTTAATTGATTGTCAGCCGCCCTGAGTCCTACGAGGAGAAGGGCGGGATATAAATCCAAATAATAAAAATAAATAAAGGATCTGCAGGATTCTTTGATGCAGATGCAGATGTCTAAACAAATTGTACAACAAATGAGAGTGGAGACAGAAGAGCTTCTTGTCAAAAAGAATGATGAATTGTGTGAGAGCATGTCTCAAATTTTTCAGGGCTTTGCTTTTCATATGGATCGTATAGAGAATCATGTGGAGGAAGTGGGAGAAAAAAATGGAAGGGATGGAGGAGAGAATGGAAAAAGTAGAAGAGAGTATAGAGATTACTCAAAATGATATTGTAATGACACAATTCAGAGAGATGGAACATGCAATAAGAATCAGAGGCCTTCAAGAGAATGCACAGGAGAAATTGAGAGAAGAGGTATCAGCTGCCCTAGCGTTGGTTTTAGACTGCGACCCTGAAATTATCTATGGAGAGATTGAAAAAATATTTAGAGTCAATTCATGGGTTGCACGTCAGAGAAAACAGCCTAGGGATGTTGTTGTTTATTTTTCTAGAAAAATACGTCGAAATGAAATTATACAGGCCTTCTACCAACAGAGATTTCAGATTGCTGCTCAGGATATTATACTTTTGAAAGAAATACCTTGAAAGATTTTAAGAAAAAGAAAGGAGTTTGCTTTCTTGGCTCAAGAGTTGAAGAAGCAGCAAATACCTTTTAGATGGGAAATACCAGTTGGAATGGCCTTTACATTTGCTGGGAACCATTATAGACTCAATACACTACAGAAGGCAAAAAAATTTTATCTAACGGTTCTGAAAGCTGATTCATCTTCTATATCACCAGCTAAAGGAACAGAAGAAGGAGTGGAACAACTGATTGTGGATTTACCTGGAGCTATGTCGCTATCTGCAGGAGATTTTCAGAATTTACAAGTGTTGGAGGCAAAACAGGATCCAAAAGACCAGAGAATGACACGTGCGGCTCATAGGTGTAAGGAAAGAGAGCAACAGAAAGAGGCTATGCCCCAAACATGTTCAACTACTTCGGAGCCAGTGGGAGGGGCCAGACCCAAAAGATCTGTTACAATGGATCTTCAAGGGATGATTCAGAAGCTCCAAAAGCCAAAGGATGGTTAACTTAATAACTTTAAATGTTAATGGATTGAATTCACCACAAAAAGGAGAAAAATATTTTATTATTTGAAGCAGCATAAGAATGATATTATATGCCTACAAGAGACACACATTACATTAAAAGATCAAAAGTACTTATTTAATCCTAAATTGGGTTTATATTTTGCGGCCTCCTCTCGAAAGAAAAAAGCGAATGTAGTTCTCTATGTTAAGAAGGAATTGATGCCATAATTAATAGATGCTGATGCAGAAGGAAGATTTGTACTTGTGGAAACCATTTTGAATGGGAAAAAATGTCTTCTTGTGGGCTTATATGCACCAAATTTATATCAACAACAAAAGCAATTTTTTACTGTTTTGCACCAAAAGATAATGCAATTGGATTACAAATCGGTTATTATGATGGGAGATTGGAATGGTGTAATAGA
>NW_015388256.1:0-1242 GCF_001527695.2 Protobothrops mucrosquamatus | reverse complement strand
GTACCATTTGCTCTTAAGAGTAAGATTGACGCTGAACTGGACAAGTTGCTCCAGCAAGGCATTCTAGAGCCTGTAGATTCCAGCCCGTGGGAAACCTCCATTGTAACGCCTTTAAAGGCAAGTGGGGACATCCGGATTTGTGCTGACTACAAGTGCACGCTAAACAAGGCCCTACAGCAACATGCTTATCCTGTGCCTGTAGTGAGCCACATTCTGGCTTCTCTCAAGGAGGGAAAAACTTTTGCTAACTTTGATCTGGCTCAAGCATATCAACAGCTGCCTGTTGATGATGCTGCAGCTGAGGCCCAAACTACTGTCACCCATCGTGGGGCTTTCAAGGTGAAGAGGTTACAGTTTGGGGTGAATGTCGCTCCTGGCATTTTTCAGAGTGTAATGGAAAACACCCTGAGGGGTATTCCTGGTGTGTGTCCTTATTTTGATGACGTTCTCATCGCAGGAGACTCTCCACAAATGCTGGCTGAGAGGTTAAGGGCTGTTTTGCTTCGTTTCCGAAGAGCAGGTCTTAAATTAAAACAGGACAAATGTAAGATTGGTGTGCAATCCACTGATTTCCTGGGATTCAGGATAGATGCTCAGGGTATCCACCCGTCTGATGCTAAGCTCAAAGCTATTCAGAAGGCTTCAAGCCCCAAGTCTAAGGGCGAATTGCAAGCCTTTTTGGGTTTACTGAACTTTTATCATGCCTTTCTACCTCATAAAGCTGCTATTGCTGAACCTTTGCACAGACTTCTTGACAAAAACGCTTGTTGGCGCTGGACCAAAGTCCATGAGGCCAGTTTCAATGAGGTTAAAGCCTTGCTTACATCCAATGCGGTGTTGGCTCATTTCAATGAGCAGTTGCCAGTGTGTCTGGCTTGTGATGCCTCCCCCTACGGTGTGGGTGCTGTACTTAGCCATCTGACGGCTAATGGGACTCAGGTCCCTGTGGCTTATTATTCTAGGACTTTATCTGCTGCTGAGCGCAACTATGCTCAAATTGATAGGGAGGCTTTGGCTCTTGTGGCTAGAATTAAAAAGTTCCGTGACTTTATCTATGGCCGCCACTTTACGGTCTTTACTGACCACAAGCCTTTGCTGGGGTTATTCACTACATCCAAACAAACACCTCACATCCTGTCCCCTCGTATGCTGCGTTGGTCCATCTTCCTGTCAGCTTATGACTATTCACTGGTCCACAAGCCTGGCAAGGAAATGGGTCATGCAGATGCATTGAGTAGGCTG
>NW_015388255.1:193286-218964 GCF_001527695.2 Protobothrops mucrosquamatus | reverse complement strand
TATTCTATTCTGCTCTGCTCTGTTGTATTCTGTTCTAAGTTTCTTTTTGTGCTAGTGCAGGTCTATCAGATAAAAATTATACAAAGGAGATGCTAATGCTATATAGATTACAAATTTCAAAGAGACATGTATATCTGAAGTTTTGAAAGTTTTGTATATTCAGTATTCTAGTACAAGATTTTCATCAACTAAGAACTCAATGCAGGCTTTCTTTATGGTGATAATGGTATAAAAGGAAAAAAAACCCTGAACTTTGGAATCCATGGTTATACTGTCACAGTTTTTCCAAACATCTGAACAAGAGCTCGTTTGGGGGAAATGAATCCATGTCTGAAAATGCATGAAGTTCTAGGATAAAAACTGTAAAATTTGAGAATGGCAGCTGAGGTCATCAGATACCGTATCATCCTAGATAATTGATTTATGATGCACCAAATGAGCTGCTGTTCTGCTATTAGGAATTTGCTGCCATATGTTTTTACTCATATTGCACTTCTTTTCCTTATACTATATACCTTATACCTTATAATTTTTTAAGTGATTGGGTTATCAGAAATTATGAACATGTATATTGTTTTACATTAAGCTTAAATGTTAGCAATAGTAATAAATGCCATGTGCAGTGCCATTTCTGAAAATATTGTTGTGTATGGATTACCAGTGGTAATCTTTCTGCATTACAATTATTATTTAACTATTTATTTAATATGTACTCTTTTTAAAAAAAAAGCCGAATGTTCCCTTGCTATACCAGAAAGTGCTGATGTGATTTTTCAAATGATGAAAAAGGATTAATTTCTTGGTAATATTCACAATTTTGAGAAGTTTTGTGTTGCATCTTCTTATAAAAAATATCCTTTCCATCAGACATACCAGAAGAAAAGTATTCTTTTGGAATACATTCAAATGGCAAATCCTTTGCCGTGCTGGTTTCAGATTTGTTTTAAACTTAGAGTAACTGGTAGGGATGCCATTCAAGTATGACCTGACAGTTGAAAGAATGCATTATGCAGTGTTTCTCAACCTAGGCAACTTTACGATGTGTGGACTTCAACTCCCAAAATTCTCCAGCTAGCAATGCTAGCTGGAGAATTCTGGGAGTTGAAGTCCACACATCGTAAAGTTGCCAAGGTTGAGAAACACTGCATTATAATAGCATATATGTGGTGTTAAAAGAAAAAATATGTGGTGTTAAAGGAAAAATTACGTATTACTGGGTTGCTACTTTAAAAAATTTGCTGTTCAAAAAAATGTGTGATTCCTGTATAAAATGGGTGCCTATATAAGATTTTCAGAGAAAGATTCTATTATTTGCTTTGGGTAAGTCACATTTGTTAAAGAATATGGATATGCCTGAAGCTTTCTTCCTTCTTGTGACCATCTAATGTATGATCCGGTGAATAGAACCATTGTGATGTAATATAAATGAATTAATTAATGAATTTATTTAGGATATAAAATGAAAATTACACTTGGAGCTGTATTCTGGACCTCAAATGTCCAATTTAAAATTGTGGTTCAGATTGTGTCACTCTTTTACGGATACGTTCAAGGACTTTTGAGGCATATCAATAAATAAAAATGTCACAACATATCTGAAGGTTGTAAGAGTTGACAAAGTTTGTCTCTTCAAGACAAGGCAATCAATAGAGCAGTGGTTCTCAACCTTTTTAATGCCGCGACCCCAACCGGTCGTAAGTCGAGGACTAAACCGGTCGTAAGTCGAGGACTAAACCGGTCATAAGTCGAGGACTAAACCGGTCGTAAGTTGAGGACTACCCAACCGGTCGTAAGTCAAGGACTTTCCCTGCCCGGGAGCGCTGTGCATGCGTGGTTCCGCCCCCTGCGCCGGCCGAGGCGTAGCTGGCAAGCGGCAGAGACGGAGCAGGCCGACCATCAGCTGGCCCAGCCCAAGGGAGGTAAGGCACCCGCCGGAAAAAGGGAAAAAATGGCGGACAAAAAAAATGGCGGACAGCCTTGCTTGGCGACCCCCATGAAATGGTCGATCGACCCCAAATGGGGTCCCGACCCACAGGTTGAGAACCACTGCAATAGAGTATAGGAGCATATGGAGGCAGTAGGAAGACAATTTGCGAGGTTTCCCCATCTGTGTGAGTATTGTATTAATGCATTCCAGAAGACGAGAGAGAAGTACTTGAGAAATGATTCACCCTAGAAAATAGAAATAAAAAAAGCAGAGGAAAATTACGATGTGGAAGAAAGATGGCAATGTATCAGAGTCTGGATTCTGTTCTTTTTGTGGTAGTACTAGAAGAGGTGGCACAAACATGGTATAAGCATGGTATAAGCATGGCACAAACATGGTGTAAGAAGTTGACATTATGAATAGAAGAACCTAGGACAAAGTAGTTCTATTTATAACTTTAAGGCTCTGGGCATCTGACAGAAAGCCAGGGTGACTCATAGATGCGGGGGTGGGGGGGTGGGATATGAGGAAAGAGAATCTATTTTAATTATGCAAGTGAGATTTCAATCGGAGTCTGTTACTCAGATGCTTAAAGGTTCTTCCAGTGTTATATCCTTGCTTTGCCATGGTCACTTCCACATTTGCTCCTTCACATGAATAGTCCCTAGCTCAAGGCCAGGTGCGTCCTGGGGAAGTAAAGGAATTGTGTTATAGAGAAATGTGGAGTGTGATAGTTCCCATAAACACGAAGGATGGACGTTTCAGCTCAGTCATAAAAAATCAAAGTGAGCTGTATTCTATGACTGTCCCACTGGAATGTGTTTCTAAGTATATAAGCAGCCAAGTATTAGTCACAGCTGTCGATGTGGAGAAGAAATTGTATGTGCGCTAAAGTATCATTTATCATCCTACATTTACTTTTACCATCTTAGCCGAAAGCATTCTGAGAGAGGCTGCTGGGAGCTGCCTGTAGAGAAGCAGCTGGGGGCTGCCTGTAGAAATTGCAGCAATTTCCTGAAAAGAAATCTGCCACGGTCTTCATTTGGAGAATGGCTCTATGGAAGGGAGGTGGTGTGATGGACTACAGTGAAGCGACAGTTTTCCTGGAAGGAGGGAGCACATTCCAAAGAGGAGAGGGCCAGACAAGAGGGGGCTCATACCAGAACTGGAATGTGGAAAGAAGAAGAGATTTAGGATAACCAGTCCCTAGAATCTGCAAGGATTAGGTTAGGGTAGTAAAGGTTTAGTCTAGCAAGATTTTTTTCTATATGATGTAAGCAAGTAAAGAATTGAACTTTGATTGGATTGTGTTACATCATTCTTGGCTTAGGCCTGACAGATATTTGTGAAGAGAACTGTTCCATGTCTATGGAGATTCTCAGTCATCCAGGTCATGGTTGTCCCAAAGCTGCTTTTCGAAAGGCAACTGGACTTTCTTTATTTTTTCCTTGAAGACGTTTCATTTCAGAATTGAAGAAGCTTCTTGGATGAGAAGTGAAATGTCTTCAAGGAAAAAACAAAGTCCAGTTGCCTTTTCAAAAGCACCTTTGGAGAACTGCTCCGTCTTTTCTCTCAGAACATGTGATGGAACATTAGCAGCTCCATAAATTTGCCTCTGATTGGCATTGTTATTTCATACATAATACTACATTCATCTCTATCTAACTGTCCCAAAGGGAAAAAGACAAAATGCTAGAGAATCTTTTGCAAGAACACCTGTAATAGGTAATTTACTTATTGTGAATGTACATTAATGTTCAAAAATGGGTTGGGGAATGCGACAGTTCTGAAATGCTTGCTTAGGCTGAGCCTTGTAATCTTAAAAATATCTTTCGGATCATATGAGTTAATTACTCTAACTCTAAGCAGCTTAAATAGGTCTACTACAAGTTCATATAACTTTAGATTTTATTGAAATTCCAAGGAGGAACGCTCTTTACAGTTCTGGAACTACCAGCTACATCCTGTTTTATTGTCATATTATCATATATAATTCCACTCTATGGTACATTGAATAGATCTGGCTTGCACTCAGATATTGTGTTCACTTCTGATTACCACAATACAAGAAGGACATTGGAAAAAGTAGAAAGAACACAGAGGAGAGTGACAAAGATGGTGATGGGGTTTTAAGGCTAAATCCTAAGAAGAGTGGTTAGAGAAACTTTCTTGAGCTAAGGAAGAGAAAAGGAGAGATGTGTTAGGTTTTTTCCCCCCCAAATATGTGAAAGGCTTTCATAAGAAAGAACGTATGGATTTATTCTCTATAGATCCTGAGGTAGGACAAGAACCAACAGGTAGAAGTTTTGTAGAGGGAGATCCAAGCTTGAAATAAGAGGGGACTTCCTGACTATGAAAACTATTAAGCAGCAGAACAGCTTTCTTTCTGAAGTCCAGTCATGAAGTCACTGGAGGGTTTTCAAGCAATGGTTCTTAAGTAATATAATAATAATAATAATAATAATAATAATAATAATAATAATAATAATAATAATAATAATAATAATAATAATAATAATAATAATAATAATAATAATAATAATAATAATAATAATAATGGACTGTGGCAAAAGCAAGCAAAGGTAGTACCAATAGTAATTGGCGCCTTGGGTGCAATCCCAAAACAACTGTAGCACCACTTGAACACCATCGGCATTGACAAATTTGCTATTAGTCAATTGCAAAAGGCGGCCTTACTAGGAACTGCTTCCATCCTGCGACGATATCTGTAATACCATCAAACATCCACATCTGCCTATCCCAGGTCCTGGATAAGGACTCGATAGGTAGACAAAATGCCAAATCCAGTCTGAACATCTGGCTGACTGTGCGATGATCCATAATAATGATGATGATGATGATGATGATGTTGGAAGGGACCTCGGAGGTCATCTAGTCCAACCTCCTGCTCAGGCAGAAAACACTATACCATTTCGGACAAATGGCTGTCCAGTCTCTTCTTAAAAACTTCCAGTGTTGGCGCATTCACCGCTTCTGGAGGCAGGTTGTTCCACTGGTTAATTGTTCTAACTGTCAGGAAGTTTCTCCTTAGTTCTAGATTGCTTCTCTCCTTGATTAGTTTCCACCCGTTGCTTCTTGTCCTGCCTTCAGGCGCTTTGGAAAATTTGTCTGGAATGGATTGATGATTCTATTCTTACACAGGGGATTGAAGTAATAGATCTCCAAGATCTATGATTCTATGATTATTGTACATTCTATAGATGACATGTTTTGAAATTAATAATAATTTGATTTTTATCTTTTTTTTTTTACTTTAGGCTGGACGATATAGGGGTTCAGTGAAGGATTTCCCAAACTTTAATGCCAACCAGGATGCAGAGGCACTGTACAGTGCTATGAAGGGATTTGGTATGTCTTCAATATGACCTCCTATCACTTTGAATTAAAATTTGTTACAGTTCTCATATACATCTGGCTTTTAAAAATGTTTTATACATGTGATTTAAAAAATCAATAGTAGTGTTTTAGATACGAAACCAACTGGAAGAAGGCAGTGGCAAATCATATTCACAAATGTTGCCTAGAAAACTGCAGGGAATTGTCTAGGCCAGGGGTAGGCAATCTTGGCTCTTTTATGACTCGTGGACTTCAACTCCCTCAGGAATTCTGGGAGTTGAAGTCCACGAGTCATAAAAGAGCCAAGGTTGCCTACCCCTGATCCAGGCAATTGCCAGGAATAAAAAATGACTTGAAAATACCCCTCCCTACCCAAAATAAATCCAATAAGAGCACTTCATGACAATGACATCATCTGTGCATTTTGTTTTCTACGGAAATAGTGTGCAAGAATGGTGAGAAGAAGAGATATACAGTATTGTCGGTTTTCTAGGTTTGGCATATAGGTAGTGGGACTGTTATCCAGATTTTTTTAAGGTGATTCTAATATATGTTATATAACTTGGCTGTCAGTTTTAGGACCCAGTTATCTTAAAATGACTGAGGCTTTTTTTCCCCTGCAGGCAGTGATAAAGAAGCTATACTAGATCTCATAACATCCAGGAGCAATAAACAAAGAAATGACATCTGCCAAGTATATAAGGCTCTCTATGGAAAGGTCAGTCTCAAAATGGATGGGAAAACTGGAAAAAAGAATTTATACAAGGCTTGTAATTTCATCTTTAATTACTGGATTGTGAATGGCAAACATCCATTCCTCCAGATATCTTGACCTCTCCCATGTATGAATTTTATCTTTTTATGCTTCATTACTGTCTTCTTCTACATCATGTACATCTGATTCTTAAGGTCTTATTCCATAGTCATGATATACTAATGATCAGACTGAATTTTTACCTCCTTCAACTAAGGAACCAAGGATATACTTGGAGCAACATTTTAGGATCTGTTAATCATTGCCAGTGGTGAGCATATCTTTTACTCTGGCAGCTAGCCCCCATACTCCAAGGGGAAGACCTCTCCCATCTTTTAAGTCTGTTATATAGGATATACATACATTTACCTATAGGACCCTTTCCTGTGGAAGAATAGGAGGAAATAGGTCATGAATCCTATATGTGTAATTTGAGTGTTCAAAACATATGCTTTGAACAAACAGGTTAGAAATAATTTGTTATGCAAAAATTCTTTGCTTTTAGCTACCACCTCTTTAAATGTCTGGAACTCAGGAGATCAAGTGGCGTCTATTTCACTTTGCAGGAGATGTCTTCAAAGAGATGTAAACAGAAGAAAGCTTGCTTTTTTAATTGGCTGTCAAAACGGAGAACAAAATAAAAACAAGATTGATCTCTTTAATGCTGAATCTTCTGATTCATTCACAGAATTTAAGGGGAGTGGCAGCCACAAATAATGTATAAGACAATGCTGACCATTTTCTGACATTTAAATCTCATAACAGTTCTTTCACACATTGTGTAATAATAAGTTTCTCCTTAACAGTGGTATTCACATAGATTAGATTTTAATTTAAAAACAGAAGTCTGTTTTTTGCTTTCCACTAGAGCAGGGGTAGGCAACCTTGGCTCTTTTATGACTCATGAACTTCAATTCCCAGAATTCCTGAGCCAGCCCTGCTGGCTCAGGAATTCTGGGAGTTGAAGTCCACGAGTCATAAAAGAGCCAAGGTTGCCTACCCCTGCACTAGAGAGATGCTAGTTGATATTTTAGCAAAATAAAGTTTATTTGTTTCTGCTTCCAATGTAAGAATTCAGTTTTTTAATTGATTCTAAGACTATATTTTTCTGTGGTGGGTGGTCTTCTTATAAACTGAGCAAAACAAATAGCTTTTTAATTCCTTACCTTTTCTTCCTTTTTATTAGGACCTGATTGCAGATTTGAAGTATGAATTGACTGGGAAATTTGAACGATTGATTGTGGGTCTAATGAGGCCCTTGGAGTATTTTGATGCCAAGGAAATCAAAGATGCTCTAAAGGTAAAAGTTTAATTATGGTTGTCATTACTTCTGAGTTGGTGAAAATACTAGTCATTTTACTATACTTTTAAAGTACATTTTTTCTTCTGCAGAGCATTTACTTTTCCATCTTTTAAAGTAACAATATATTGTAGCTGATACAGATAAGTTGTGTCCCTTTTTCCTAGGGGATTGGGACTGATGAGAAGAGCCTGATTGAGATTCTGGCATCTCGGACCAATCAACAGATCCATGCTCTGGTGGAGGCTTACAGAGATGGTGATTACTGCAAGATCTTTTTATTGAGTTGGCTTCACCTACTATTAATTCATGGCTGTTAAAGTTGCAATAAGATCTACGGGATCATGCTGGAGAGATTATCACTGAGATGAAGTTAGCAGTTTTCTCTCTGTCTCTAGCGGATATTTAATCCTGAAGTTTTAGCTTTACTTCAGTGATCACGGGCAAAGGTTCTTTCAGCCTTTTGTTCAGTTTGTACAATTATTTTGATATACTGCTTTTGTCCTTGTCCTTGTGCTGTTAGTTTGTGGAGGGATGCATTTATGAATGCTTGCTCAGTTTTGTTTTTGGCATTTATATATCAGATGAGAAAAACAGAAAAGATTTGTTAGTAACTTTTGTATGGTTTTTATAGTGTATGAAAGGGACTTGGAGGAAGATGTCATAGGAGACACCGAAGGACACTTCAAGAAGATGCTCATTGTACTGCTTCAGGTATGTTGGTCTTTGTGTTCTCTTTTAGCTTTTATTCTAGCCTTATTTAGCCGTACTAATAGAACTGATGCATTGGTTTTTTTTAATAGGGAAACAGAGAAGAAGATGATGTTGTGAGTGAAGACTTAGTAGAACAAGATGCCAATGTAAGTAATGATTCTGCCTATGTGATGATTCAACAAAGGAAGAATTTAATCTTTTTTCAAAGAATAAATCCAGTCCTAGAAAAGAAAGCATATTCTAGAGGGTGAACTAAGTCCTGTGTAGATAATTTTTGTAAGTTCTGATGTACTTTTTTTCTACAATTCCACAGTGTATGGCCCTCGATAGTAATCAAAACTAAACACTCAGAAACACTCATTTTAGTGCAAATAAGTATAGATCTGATAAATGCTTGTTTATATTATCTCCATCAATAAATAAACTCCTAATACAGGTGGTCTTCGAGTTAAGCCCAAAATCTATGTTGCTAAGTGAAATTCGTTAAGTGAGTTTTGCCCCATTTTATGACTTTTCTTGCCACAGTTGTTCAGTGAAAGACTGCATTTGTTAAATTAGTAACACGGTTGTTAAGTGAATCTGGATTCCCTATTGACTTTGCTTGTCAGAAGGTCACATAAATTGATCACATGACTCCAGGACGCTCCAGCCGTTATAAATATGAACCAGTTGCCAGGCATTTGAATTTTGATCATGTGACCATGGAGATACTGCAATGGTCGTAAGTGTGAAAAACGGTTCTAAGTCATTTTTTTCAGGGCCGTTGTGACTTTGAATTGTCACTAAATGAACTGTTGTAAGTCGAGGACTACCTGTATTGGTCAAATGATTTGGCAATCTAGCCCTGATTGGTTTCCTATGCTGTTACTCTTTTGATGTAGATATTATTTATAGTTTGTCAGTGTAAAAGAGTAAAGAATAGGACTTCAGAAATTCTTAACCGAATGCTAAATTCAAGGAGATATTCTCATAGCCCTAGAATTTAGGTTGATTTGTAGATATATTCCTGAGGCTTTGGCAAGCTGCCATATATTTGATATATTGTTTTGTTACATTGTTTGTTACAGGCTATACATTTATACAGTACTTTTTCACCAGGAATTGAAAGTGGCATGCATAGCAAACCCTTCTCCAATTTTCTTCACAGTAATTATACAGTATAGGTAGTATGGTTTAAAAGGAAGCGATTGGTTAAAAATCATCTAGTAAATATTGACATAAAGTGTTCTTAATTTTTATTGAGCTATCAGATCAATATTACATATCAGTTTTCAGAATTTACTAATGCTGACTAGAGTTATATGGATCATTATTTTATGATGGTTTACAGCTTCCAAGATAAGATGCTTTGAAAATGTTGATGGTAACAGTAGTTGTTTCCTTTTTCATGTTGTCCTGTGCACTTATGTTTTCTAAAAGGACTTGTTGGAAGCTGGAGAGCAGAAATGGGGCACAGATGAGGCCCAGTTTATCTACATTCTTGGAAACCGAAGCAAACAACACCTTCGGCTAGGTGAGCTGGAACATTGCTGTAAAAGAAATAATAAAAATAATTTGAATCTCAAGAATCTCAAATTTTCTTAGCAACTTGTGATCTCTTTTAGCAAGACTTCATGTGTGGTAGGTAGGAAGGGAAGGGAAGGGAAGGAGGAAGGAAAGGAAGGAAGGAAGGAAGGAAGGAAGGAAGGAAGGAAGGAAGGAAGGAAGGAAGGAAGGAAGTTACATTAAAATCATTCATTGGAATCTGGTCATGATGTCCTTCTGAAAAAAAAATTGTTAACCAAGACCAAAATAAACAGCCATTAACAAATAGCCATGTATAACCACAATGTTGAAGGTTCTTTGGAAAATATTTTAATTGTAGTTATTTCATTGATTTAAATTGAGGAATATATTATTTCATAATCTCTTTGCTATATAAATATATGAGGTTTTCTATTGCATTGCCAAAAATAGTTAAATTGAAATATTGTGCATGATTCAGATATTTCCTAAAACAAAATTAACATTTGTAGAACGTTTTTAAATGTTTAGGTATGTCAAATGAATAGTATTTTCTGCCCTTGCATCATCTACATATTAATAGCATGATACGAATTGTCTTTACCAGAAAACCTGAATCTAAGAAGAGAAAAATGAAAGTCTAAAATTTGTTAATTTTTTTTAAGATGATGAAGTATTGTGCTTATAAATTTAGCTTGCTCTTTAGCACTTTTTAAACATAGAAAACATATGGAGCAATTATTAGCTGAAGTATTTTCTATTGCAGAACATTTTTATCTCGTTTTATTGCATAGCTATGATTCAGTTTACTTAGAGATCAGTGGTTGTGAAGGTTATTAATTTTCTGAAACAAATAAAAAAATAGAACAATGGGTTTGCAAGATGCATCAAGAGCAGTTGGTCATTTACTGCTTTTGTTTGCACATTGGGTTGGCAAAGGAAGTAGCTACCATTTCATGAGTTCATTTAGAGTTGTGGATGCTAACACATAAAAATTTTAAAAAATAGCCAAACTAAAGATATTTTAAGACTTTTAAAATGTAAAACATGTTCAAAATCTCCTGAGATCACAAGTGATGACATAGAGATAGACTTTGCTATCTCATAAGACCTGGTTTTTAAAATTCTATTACATATAATTATAGTTTCAGGGCTTCCTCCTGTAGTAATGGATGCACGATGCTGCTAATCTCAACTTTAAACACTATGAAATGGCAGTAATGCTAAGTATTCCATTCAAGTTACATTGTGGTATTGAGGTAGCTCTATATCAAGCAGCACAAGATACTTTTGATATAGCAATGAGCCAAATGCATGTGTGTTTACGAGAGAGACAGAATACCCATCTCCCACTTTTTTCAGTCTTCAATGAGTATCAGAAGATTTCGGGAAAATCCATTGAGATGAGCATCCGAGGAGAACTATCTGGGGACTTTGAAAAATTGATGCTGGCTGTAGGTAAGCTGGATCCTATCTTATAAAGTATTTTTTGAAGAACAGAAGCAGGCATGAAGGGACTTCAAAAGCCAGAATTAGTCAAGTTAAATCTGAATGAGGTCAACTTTGATTAAGATGAGGAAGATATAGAATCCCTGTAACTTACTTCCACGAGGAAGATGTAGATGATTTCCAAACATCTAGCAAATTCATAGAATTTTTTGAGATAGAATAGGAGAGAGAGAGGGATATCTCTTTCTCTGATTGTTAATAATTTCACCATTCATGGTTAAGGGTAGTAGTTATACGTCCAGAGAGAAATTTGGGTTGTTCAGAATAAAAATTGGCAATAACATCTGTGTTATGAGCATTTTCTTTGTCAGTTGAGCATAAGGAAATCATGTTGGAAATAATGCGATTAAGAGTCCAAGAAGAAGGAATGGCTGCCTAAAACTTTACTCAGGAGTGCATCACAGTGCAAGATTGAACAGCATTTTTTGTCATTTGTGATGCCAGACAGTAGGTTTTGAAGAGTTTCAGAAAATGCATTTTTGACCCACACACCTAAAACTCTCTCCCAACACTCTCTCCACAGTGAAAAATATCAGGAGTACAGCTGAGTATTTTGCTGAAAGATTGTTCAAAGCAATGAAGGTGAGTACCACTCCAGGCATTCTAGAGAGTAGCTTTCATCTCCTGCTATATGTATCTTCTGAACATTAGGAGGACCACTGCTGACTTCTCTAGATTTTAACTGTTTGGACTTTTCTAGTATCAAGATTAAAACATTGAATGGAAATTTAAATCCACATCCACCTATCTAGTTCCAAGGAGTGAACACTTAGCTAATTTTAATAGTTACCGGTATACTGTGTGACCTTTACTATGATAGTTCATAAAAATGAGATGCTAGCCTTAACAAGTATGCTTTGAATCTGTATCAACTCAACTATACAGATTCTAACTGCACAGGATTTTATACCAGCACATGTTTTTGAAAAAGAGTTTTGGTTTAACTAAGTCTATTTAAACAGCCAAGTTTGTATCATAAATGTTATTGTAACAAGAAGCTACTCGTTTTAGCTTTCACCAGTCACAATTCATTATAGGTATAATATGTAATCAGTATTGGTACAAAGAATGACACAAAAATATTTGTTTTAAAAAAGAAGGTCAGAGAACAAGAAAATTAAGAAAACGTGTTTTAACATAATTCATATTTCTAATACAAGGTTTTTTTTATTAATTTCTTAGCCAAACATTGGCTTTAGCAAATAGTATTAACAAGCCATATTTGGAGGAACCTATTCAGGATAATATATGCAATTAATACAGAATAAAATATAATTTATCATAAAATAAATGTTAAACAATATTGACGTAAGAGTATTAATCAGTTATTACCATTATAGTTAATAACTTTAGAAAATGTTGCCTTATTCTCTTGCTAACATAACTATTGTAAATGATGAATCAGTTCCTTTCAGTGGGGCTTATAGTTTATGAGCAGTATTCCAAATATTCCAGCAGTATTTTGTCGAGGATGCCCTATAAAATTTTTCCATGGCTGAAAAAAGTCTGACTCTCCTAAAGATAGGAGGCACAAGTAGCATGTGCTATTAATATTATATCTGACATTTTGGAAAATAATGAATTCAACTGATAGATGAATGATAGTCACACGTAAAAAGAAGAAAAATCCTTTGGAGGTGTTTTGAGATGCACACAGCAATTGGGACTAGCCTCCCATATTGGATTCTAGCATCTTCATTAAAAATTTGAACATCCCATGTCCCTTTGGATTTTTGTGACCTTAAATGATTCATTCTAGGGTTTCGGGACAAGAGACAACACACTGATTCGCATCATGGTGTCACGGAGTGAGATTGACATGTTGGATATTCGGGAAATATTCCGGACTAAGTATGAAAAATCTTTGCATCATATGATTGAGGTAAGCACTATATATTTGCACTGCAAAGACTGTGTGAAATTTATCATAGTAATTTATATTTATAGTGCACTGAATATTATTAAGCAGGGACCTAGTGCTTTTGAAGGTATCTGCTATCTCATCCTTCCACTTGTTTTCATGTTATGCTTGGAAGAGATCATCAGCACAGAAACGATTCAGGCAAGCTTAGAGAGAGACGTTTGGGTTAAGCTTTCCTTTGTGAGAGCTTAGGTCAGTGGTGGCGAACCTATGGCACGGGTGCCAGAGGAGGCACTCAGAGCCCTCTCTGTGGGCACGCGCGCCGTCGCCCCAGTCCTAGGCCTTCAGCTGGGTTTTATAAAACCTTTTCGCTTTAAGCCTCCGCCACCGTGTGCAAAAAAAAAAGGTTCAATCAATCAGTCAATTTCAACTTCTCGCGGGGAAAAAAAATCTTGCAAAGTTGGAATTGATTGATTGAACTTTTTAGTCCCACCCAGTCTGGTGTTACCACCACAGCCACGCCCACCCAATGGGCCACACCCACCCAATGGGCCACACCCACCCAATGGGCCACACCCACCTGGCACCTGACAATGCATAAGTGGGTTTTGGGTTGCAGTTTGGGCACTCAGTCTCTAAAAGGTTCGCCATCACCGGGTTAGGTTATTTTTTGTGGCAAGCATTGAAGTACTATAACTTTCATCTTAAGGATGATTTGCACTTTGGCTATAATTGTGAAGACCTGAGTTTTCCTCTCTCCCTTTTACAGAGTGACACATCAGGCGATTACAAAAAAGCACTACTGAAGCTGTGCGGGGGAGATGATGAGTAAGTCCAATTCTGAAACCTGGTTTCTTGTGGGGGAGGAACGCTTTTTAAGGGCGCTCAGTTGCTGAAACTCTTTTTGAGCCTGTATCTCTAATAATAATATTTCCTAAGTGGTCTGTGAATTTTTTTTTCCTTGCAGGGCTAGTTTCTCCTATATCGTAGCACGTGGCTTTTCAACCAGTGGTACAGGTACCACCTGTGGTACATTGGCACCTGGCAGGTGGTACGCAACCATCCTAGAAAAGGGGTAGCGGGGGAGGGGAATGAGCTGAACTGGTGGTAGCACCACACAACCCTGAGCGAGAGACGGATGGAACTGCAGGGCTGTCAGGGCTCAGCGGAAGCACCAGGATCAGCGCCAGGCTCCAGCTGGAAAGCAGCACTGATCCTGGTGCTTCTGCTGAGCCCAGAAGAAGCGCCGATCAGCTGGAATGTTGCAGCATCTCCAGGGTCTTGTGACTTACATTCAGATGCTTGGCAACTGATTCATATTTATGACGGTCACAGTGTCCCAGGGTCATGTGAAGTGACCAAAACCTGCTGCAACTACCCAGCAGACGGGGGAAATAAAAACCAAACACCCTCCCACCCCACCCCCGTTGCCAATCCTCAACAGAAATGCTCACAACAATGAAAACCTCGGACAGGAGGAAGAGCGCCACCGGGCGGGCAGGCAGGTGTCTTGCTTGGCTGTGGCTAGAGGGGCACTTTTTTCAGTGCCATTGTAACTTCAAACAGTCACTAAGCGGACTGTTGTAAGTTGAGGGCTACCTGTACTTTTATCACTTTTTTCCTTTTTTTTTTTGGTCATCAAGTTTTTGACACCTTGCTAGGTGACTGGTGGTATTCGGATATTGCCATATCCTAAAAGTGATAAAGTGGGTGAAAAGGTTGAAAAGCCCTGTCCTAGCAAATACGTTCCCCCAAAATTTCAGTAGTTTTTCTGGAAAGTGAGGTTTTTCATCTGAGGATGGCCAGTTGGACAGCAGATCCTTCACCTCAGTTTTTGTTGACAGGCTAAATATGTGTTTGTCTGCCTGGAAGGATTTTGATTCTTTTAAAATACTCTTAATGTTCATATTATAATTATGGGGGAAATCTATCTATATGTGGTCACTAAGAGATGACCCAGTCTTGATGGCACATAATCAACCATATTATAATGTATTTTTAATCGTAATACCTCAGCCACAAAATGTGGTAGGAGCACATTGCTATGTGTTTTGAAATGCTTTGATCAGCAAATAATTGATTATTACCCATTTCTATGTTTAAGCCTCCATATACTAGATCTAAGCAGGTTCAGCTTCCTCTCTCTTTACACCTCCATATCAGAACTTGATCCAGTGTGTGGGTATATACGGCTACTGCCCAAATTCAGTAGTTGAACCTGTGAGATTTTATAGTGAGACACTTTGGACCATCCTTCATTAATTATTGCATTTCAAATTCACTAGATGTTAACTTTCATCACAGCAGTGATTACTACAAATGTTAAGTAGTGTAGTTGGGACATCTAGAAAGTAAATATTGCATGGGATGATGGCTTGGGCAAATATTGCATATGTCAATATTTAGTGCTGGTTGTGATGATCAGTGATTTTACGAAGCATGAGAACTACTAGTGTATCTCTTACACTGTATGGAAATCAGTGCAGAGAAGAGTGGAGTAGCAGCAGTACCAATACATCTTTTAAAGAACTCATAGAATCATTTGCATTATCTATCTATGTGTTGCTTTTGCAGTCCTCAAATGACACTGAAAATAAAATTTTCAATTGAAAAAGTAACCATGCAGGCTACATTTGAGACGAAGGGTACCTGCATTCATTGTCTTCCCACCTTTTGTCTTCATTCAAAGCTATGTTGATCGCATTGCACTTGTATCAGAAGTACTGAGGCACTGCTAGGTTGAAAGGATTAGCTGGTGATATCACTGTTGGGGGGAATGTCTAGTTGGGTGCTCCTTTCATGTCCCTGTTAAGGAGCTGGTGCAAAAGATGGGAGCTCACCCTGTCCACGGCAGGCTTGCTGCTTGTCAGCCTAGCATGCTAACCACACAAGTCACCATGCTCCTTCAGCTGTGTTGATGCTTTATTTTTATTCAAAGAAAGGCCTAATCAAGATTTTAGAGTTGGGCTAGCGTAGGCTTTTAATAATTTGCCTATGATCCTAGTACACATTAAGAAGAACTGCAGCTGTCTTTTGCAAAGAGAGAAGAAAAACTCACCTAAACTAGGTAGGTAGGTAGGTAGGTAGGTAGGTAGGTAGGTAGATAGATAGATAGATAGATAGATAGATAGATAGATAGATAGATAGATAGATAGATAGATAGATAGATAGATAGATAGATAGATAGATAGATAGATAGATAGATAGATAGAAAGGCAGGCAGGCAGGCAGGCAGGCAGGCAGGCAGGCAGGCAGGCAGGCAGGCAGGCAGGCAGGCAGGATGTTGTTTGAGAGTTTAGGTACAGGAGAATTGGGATAATGTGACAGGCACCAGCTGGATTTGCACAGGATCTGCATCTTCATGTTTTAATGTGTCTCTGCAAATGTCACCCACCTTGTATCTTTCCATCCCCTCCCCTTCCAGTGCTGCAGGTGAGTTCTTCCCTGAAGCTGCGCAAGTGGCCTATCAGATGTGGGAACTTAGTGCAGTGGCCAAAGTGGAGGTTAGAAGCCAGCCTTCCCTTCCCTTCCCCTACCTGTGGCTTGCTGGCTCAAAACCACAACTGCTTCACTATATGCGCTGCTAATGCTCTGGACCTGGATCTTGCCTATTCAACACTTCTCCCTTCCTAACAATTTCTAAACCTGCAACTTTAACTAATATGCATTCATACCTAAAAAAAAAACGTATTTTCCCCTTCCTTGCTCTTCCACATCTTTAGGCATTAACATTTGAAGATATTGGTTATTTCCCAGTATAATAGGATATCTGATGGTAAAACTAAAAATACAGTCCAATGAAAGTGCCTTCTTGTAAGTGCTAACACACACCCAGTAGAATAACTGCAGCTTCATGAATGCATCTGCAGTATGGATCCTTAGAGCTATGTTAAGAAAACAATCCATAGCTTCTATTATAAAATCAGATTAGCAATAGGTGGGTTTTCTTCTTTTGCTTGTTTTGCTGTATGAGCTATTCAACGTACTAAACATTTCACTAATTACTTTTAAGGGGTGAATTCACATACGCCACATAATAGTGGATTATTTTACCAAGCAAACCTGCTCCTTTCTCAGACTATTCTTCCATCATGACATGTTACTGCCTAATACAAGGAAACAGACAGTGATTAAATTATGGTATATAATCACTGGAATGGACTGTGTGAATTCATCCTAGGCTTTTTGCACGTGAAACAGTTGGAGAGTCAGCCCTAAAGAAATCAGATCTTTTTCAATTAATGTCTAGAAGATTGCTGATGTAATGGGAAACAGGCACTGAGAATTTGAAATATCATTTAAAGATGCCCTCCACATGCTGACTCTGGGAGATGCATGGGCATGGAATTTATCCAGCTGTTCTCCAATTGTTTTATTATATTTTCTTTGTTTTAAATAAAATAGCAATTGTTAGGAGATGGATGGGGGTGCACTATTTGGATGCCCTTCTGCTTTGCCCTCGTTCTGTGCCTCTCCCATATTAAAATGAATAATTTTAATTTAAACTACTCTTACATTTCTGCAGCTGAAAGGAACTATTTGTCCAGCTGCAAATTTCAATGCTGACGGTGATGCACAAGTGCTCAGGAAAGCCATGAAGGGGTTTGGTAAGTAAACCTTTGCAATGCGTTGATGCAGAGTAAGAAAAATCTTCTTTTTATTCAATGGTAAAGTAATAACATTTGTAGACTTTCAGGATAGGAAGCATTATTGCTTGTGTAAGGACCCACTTCAACTAACCACCCAAGAAAGCCGAACTCTTGAAACAGGCATTGTCTCAAAAGGATACTTTTATTAGGGGGTCAGTGACAGTAGGGAAGACAAGGCGAGATCTGGGAAAAATCCCACCCAAATGGTATAGTTAAGCTAGCAATATTCCTCCTCCCACCAAGGTCATAATGTCCATTTGAAATTCAGCCAATCCACAGGTGGCACGATGTGGGGGTAATTGGCGCACATCTCAAGGTCTTCTCCAGCTTTCCTTTCTCTGTAACCGTCTCCCTGATAAGGGAGATGCATTCCTATCTCAAGGATAGAAGCAGGAGAGGGAAAGTAGAAAGCAAAAGTTATCCCAAGCTCCCCCTCTCTCCAGCAGAATGGCAGGCCCCAAAATTAGAATATATATGCAAGGGGACCTGACAGCTTGTCCAGATTTCTTCCTAAGGCAGTCTTTTTTAGCCGAATGCTTTTAAAGTATAGGTAATTTTATAAATCCATTCCCCATTCCCAGTCACATTCTAGGAACGCTGTAACCTGCACCTCAACCTTGCCATGTAGAACTCCACTGCTAGGTTTTATTCTACTAGAATCAATACCCGATGTTAAAACAATAGTTCTCAACCTGCAGTCCGCAGACCTCTGGGGGGGGGGGGNGGGGGGGGGGGGCGCGATGATGTCACAGAGGATCCACGAAGGTTTGAAGACATGTTATGATTTAAATCTTGAGTTAAGCCTTGGTGGTCCGTGGTCATAATCCATGGCCACAAAAGGTACTTAAATGGGGTCTGTGGGTGAAGAAAAGGTTGAGAACCACTGCTCTGAAACATTTCTTGGCTACCAGTGGCTATGGTTCTCCTTCCGGCCATCTGCTTCAGGTAACTGATTGGAGAGATTGATAATCTTTGTAAATCCTAGGCAGCCATGAAAGAGAAGCCAATGCAAAGCCAGCAGCAGTATACAATGCTGAACTTGCTGCACATCACAACTGCAGATGTATTTTAGGAAAGACAATACACAATTGCAAAGTATGTTGCTACCGGTATGTCTGTTATGCCCATTTAATTATGTTTGATATAAGGTTGTGTAACTGCATAATACAAAAAGGAATATTTTAAAATTAAATAAGCATAAAATGAAAAAAAAACAACAACCCCAGAAATGTTGGAAGGAAGCAGTTGCATTACTCTTAGGCCTGCTTACTAGATTTACAAAAAGTATATTTTGAGATGTAGGTTACATTCCTGAATCTTCATTCGTGGAAGATGAAGTGTCTTTCAAAACAAACCTGGTTACTCTTCTGATTCTCTGATTCGAGAAAGAGAAGAATGGTTCTAATATTGCTAGGAGCAATCATCATCTACAAGTAATCCAGGCAGGAAATGCTCCATAAAAACCGTATCAATGCAGAATCCTTGCATCATGTTAGTAACTGCTAGTGACCAAATGATACTCTGCTGCTTACTCTCAAAACCCAGGAGATGGCACTGTTGTATCAAAAGCTCATTGTAGTTAGGAAGAATGCCCAGGATAGAGATTTTGTTATTTATTTCCTAATAGCAATAGCACTTAGACTTATGTACTGCTTCACGGTGCTTTACAGCCCTCTCTAAGTGGTTTACAGAGTCAGCATATTGCCCCCAACAATCTGGGTCCTCATTTTACTGACCTCGGAAGGATGGAAGTCTGAGCCAACCTTGGGCCAGTCAGGATCAAACTGCTGGCAGTCAGCAGAATTAACCTGCCATACGGCATTCTAACCACTGTGCCACCACCGCTCAATAACCAATTGCTCTCTCAAACCTCTGCCTAGTCTTGATATTCTGTCGGTGGCTCTTGCCATTTTATTTAAGCTCAATGTGATAGGTAGAAAATGAAGAATATATTCAGAGTGATGAATAGAAACAGTTGAATGGTTTTATTTCTATTTATTATTCTTTTAAATTGCTCAGTAAGAGGCATTCCCTGGGCATTCATTCAGAACCATAAACTATATTGCATTTGTTTTATTTATTTAGGAGACTTGTTCCCTTTCCGAAACTTAACAGACCCTAGGTCAGGGGTAGGCAACCTTGGCTCTTTTATGACTCGTGGACTTCAACTCCCAGAATTCCTGAGCCAGCATGGCTGGCTCAGGAATTCTGGGAGTTGAAGTCCACAGGTCATAAAAGAGCCAAGGTTGCCTACCCCTGCCCTAGGTGGTTTAAAAATAAAATCTTAAAAAATAAATACAGTATTTTAAAACCCTGTATTTTTATTCATTAAAATAATAAAAGCCAAAAGCCAACCTCCCAAATTAGATAGTATGACCAATGAACTAAGATTTGTTTGGTTGCTTATAATTAATTCCCAAAAGCTTTCTGGAAAAGCCACGTTTCACCTCCAAGAAGGCCATTGTGTGTGTGTGGGGGGGGGGGTCATCCTTGCTTCCTGGGGCAAAGTATTCTCAAGGAAGGAGCTGTTGCAAAGAATACCAATGCTCTTTCCTGCTCTATAACAGCTGTAATTAGTAAGATGTGGGCTTGCAAAGTAGTTTACAAATTAGAGATCCTGGCTTGCATTGAATAGCATGAGCATGCTTGGAGCTTGAGTTGTATTAATGGCAATAGTCCATATACAGTTGCATCTCAGGCTACTCCCAAATCTATTTTTAAGACAGGAATGAGGCTACAGTCTATAGCAGGGGTCTCCAACCTTGGCAACTTTAAGACTTGTGGAATTCAAGCTGGCTGAGGAATTCTGGGAGTTGAAGTCCACAAGTCTTAAAGTTGCCAAGATTGAGGACCCCTGGTCTATAGGCAATGTGGTAACCTTCTGAACATACTGCAGTAAATCATACTCCACAGGAATAATTCAGGAATTTTCCACATAGAAACCAGAAGCAAGCTGATACGATGTGCTATTAAGCAAATATGCTTATGCACTGATTTGATTTTTCCTTTGCTCCATACTCTTGGCTAACTTACAATTATTTTAGTCAGCTGTACTGGGCTGTAATCAGGTTGGTTGAAACAAACTCTAAGGATGGTGGAATTGTAAGCAGTCAGACAATACTAGGATTTTTTTTTAAAAAAAAAAGTCCTGGAGGCAGTAAACTAAGTGATTGATCTTAACAAAGAATATTCTGTCTCTCACCCCAGTGGTGAGCCTATTGGAACAATTTCCTTTTTATTGTTCCATGTGATTACTTCCCTGGCTAAGTGCAAGAGTCAAGATTAAATATTATTGAACTGGGAAAAAATGGTTGAATCTATTCTGTTTTCTGGGTTCCAGGCACTGATGAAGATGCAATCATTGAGGTTGTCACACAGAGGAGTAATGACCAGAGGCAAGAAATCATAAAAGCATACAAGTCTCATTATGGCCGGGTAATTAGTACAATCTCTTCTTTTGTATCTCATTCCCTTTCTCCAACATTCGATTGATTTACTTATTGCAGTAGCTGTTATACAGTAACGCTTATAGATGGCCTATTTTAAGTTTGGTGTTACTTTTAAAAATAAAGAATTAAGATCATCTTTCCCTTGGTTGCCTTCTCCAATTAGATGAGTTCTAGATCTTCTGCATAACCATCTCAGCTGCTAGTTCAAAACTATGGTTGTGTGTGTATGTATTATTATAGGTCTCTAGATTTCAGAATGCTGATATAAAGATGTGTCAGAGGTCCATATGCCAATATTCTTTCTCTTTTTAACAAAAAAAACAACAACCATAGAAAATCTAGCACAGAAGAGAGCAAAGAGGAGCATGTTTATAATACTTGGGAAATTTGTAGAACTTCTCCCAATATATCTTTCTGAAGCTTTTGTTTGCTTTTGTGCCATAAAATTATTTGCATGCATGAGGCATTCAGGATGGGAAAAATATATTAGAAGAAAAATTATTCTTCCCTCCTTGTTGAGTATCATGGTCCAATCTATTACTCATATTACCATCAATGTCAGCTGGTCTTTTTTTTTTTTTTAAGGAGGCCATCTTTTACCATCTTGTCCAGATGTGCCTGAATGCCTAATCTTCCATTGACAGTTTTAGGCAGGAAATGAAAAGGATGAGTTATGCATCTTCTTTGTGTCTGGCAAACTGACCTATAAATATCTATAAATAAATAGATGACCTCCAAGGTCCCTTCCATCTTTATTATTATTATATAGAACTGCATTAAGGAATGCAGTGTGTAACTATTTGGGGGCTTCTATTTTTAATTACAGATTAGTTTTAATCTGTATGCAGATGTTGACTCTGGTGAAAAGCCTTTTAGCAAATCAATAATTATTAAGCTCTACCTGCATGTGGGGGCAATTACAGCTAGAGTCTGTTCATGCCTTCTCTATTTGCCACCATTCTTCCTTCCTGCTCCAGTCACAGGATAAGGCTGACACTCCCAAATACTGCATACATTATGAACCCAGATCTAATGAACCTGGGGGGTAATATGTGGCCCAATAGAAGTAGATGAACTTTCATTTCAGAAAACCTCACCATTGACCATGTTTGCTAGGAGTGATGTGAGACAAAATTTAAAAATAATTGAATGGCCACAAGTGGCCAATCCATGCTTCATCGTGTTACGTCAGAGCCTTTCTTCTAATTCAGCATTGTCTTCCTGACTGGCATCAGTTCTTTGGAGTTTCCTATTCTTTTAAATAAAATGTTATTAGAATTTTGAATACAGGGAAGGAAGGAAGGAAGGAAGGAAGGAAGGAAGGAAAAGGAAGGAAGGAAGGAAGGAAGGAAGGAAGGAAGGAAGGAAGGAAGGAAGGAAGGAAGGAAGGAGAAAGTGCAGAGATCAAAGAAAGGATTTTTAAAAAATGGCATCTAATTTTATTTTACTGCAGTTATAAGTATAAATATAAGAACTTTTTACTCTAGGGTTATAGCATTGTTTACATTTTCTCTATATTGTATTATTTTTATTCTAATCCTCAAAACCATATATCTTTTCATTTTTTCTGTTTCCTACAAAAAGTCAATAAGGGTTTTCCAATGATTGTTAAATGTCCTGTGTCTGATTAAAGTAGTCAATTTGGCCATACTTCTTGGGAGTTTCCAATTTGTTTTCCTTCATGAGCGTCTCCTCTGATAGGACCTTATGGCAGACCTGAAATCTGAAATATCTGGACCTTTGGCGAAGGTTATTCTTGGACTGATGATGCCACCAGCTTTCTATGATGCAAAGCAACTGAAGAAAGCCATGGAGGTAGAGCAGATTTCTTTTTAATATATTATTTGAAGAACAGAAAGATAAATTTAACCCATACAGAGAAAGAAAGAAGAAAACCTTTTTATTGTGTCATTATCTGAAAGAATAATTAAGTCCCTGAGAGAATTTCCTTCCTACTAAAGATTGCCAGCTCAGGCTGATTGGTTCAATTCTGAGCCAACCTTTTGTTTTTTTCAGAAGCTGAAATACCAGGGCATGGATGCACTAGGCCAGGGGTAGGCAACCTTGGTTCTTTTATGACTCGTGGACTTCAACTCCCAGAATTCCTGAGCCAGCCATGCTGAGGGGAAAGGGAGAGTTTCCAAGCTGAGCCATGCTAGCTCAGGAATTCTGGGAGTTGAAGTCCACGTGTCATAAAAGAGCCAAGGTTGCCTACCCCTGCACTAGGCATTCCCTATAAATGTGAGCACTTAGCTGCCCTGAAATATTAACAATGACTAATCAATCAAATATCTTTACATCACTCCAGGGGGCTGGAACCGATGAGAGTGCTCTCATTGAAATTTTGGCCACACGGAATAACCAAGAGATTCAGGCAATTAATGCAGCCTATAAAGAAGGTAAAGCATTTCTTCAATAATTCTTAAGGGGAACATGGATGTATGAGACTTAAGAAACAAGAAAGCATTTATCAGTTGCTGTATAAAATGCCTAAAATTGTGCCAGTATACATTTTATTTACTTGCTTACTTATTCATTGGTGTTTTCCATATGGTTCCCAATCTAACAGGTTGGTAAATTGCTGCTATATTGGCAAATAAGCAAGGTAGACTGTCCTTATAAATAGCAGGAATTGAGCCTGATTCAAAGGAAATAATCACCTCTCATATTGGTCTGTTTATTGTGTCAGATCAAGGTTAGAAGCTACTAAACTTCAAGGGTAGAAGCCGCTCAGAATACAGTATTTCTATGGGCTTCATTCCATGTGAATATTCTATTCACATACTAAGAACTGGAATCAGGACTTTGATGGATGTTTTCTAGTGTTGAGGCTGCATGTAGCTGACCTTGAAGGATTAAGCAGAGCCAGGCATACAGTAGGTAATTTTTTGAAGAGGAGAGCACTAGAAAATCTCAGGGCTAATAGGCTAGAGTCCAGTGTTTCTCAACCTTGATAACTTTAAAATGGGTGGACTTCAACTCCCAGAATTCCCCAGCCAGCTGTTACCAAGGTTGAGAAACACCGGGCTAGACTGAAAGTCGAAAAACATTCTGGCAATCCAACTTATATTTTTTTTAAAGAAAACAACATGAGTATATCTTTTTAATCACCAGAAATTGCATTTGAATCCAGAGTGTCTTTGAACACTTTCTTCTGCTTTTGTGTTTCTCCAGCCTATCATAAGTCTTTGGAGGATGCACTGAGTTCTGATACTTCAGGACATTTCAAAAGGATCCTGGTCTCTCTGGCCCTGGTAAGAAAATTTCCCCCCACAATGCATTCTTAAAGCTCCTTTAGTTAAAGATAAGTGTTTTCTATCTGATCTATCTGAATATGTAATGATCAGATTCAGTTGTTAAATCACCTTTAAAAGTTGCCATTCTTTTTATTATTATTATTATTATTATTATTATTATTATTATTATTATTATTATTATTATTATTATTATTATTATTATTATTATTATTATTATTATTATTATTATTATTTCATCAAGGATCTTGTGCATTTGATAGTGGTACATTCAGTTGAAAAGAAACAATTCTATGCATATATTTTGCATGCAGGGACAATAATGCTGCTGAGCTGTAGTGGACACAGGTTTAAAAGATAATTCCAACCTCTGTTTCATATCGTCACCGCCAGAAAGCAAGCAGGCGGCATAGGACTTGAAAGCTGCTTCAAGCTGTATTGCTTTTATTTATTGTGCAACAGCAGACTTTTAAAAGGCCATTTGCATTAAGGTGATAAAATCTAAAATTGCTCAGCACACGGATACAAGCATATTATGTGTTTATATGTGGCTATAATGTGTTTATCCTCAATAAGAATGATAGAAATCTCATTCTCAACAAATAACACAGCACAGTGTTTTCTGAAAAAGGAGTGGAGATAAACTATATGCTTCCGAGGCCTGTGCTTTTTCATAATTGATGCCCCCACTTTAAGAGATAAATACTCCCCCCCATGTCATTTATTTTGCTGGATATGAGCAGCAGGGAGGGGACCATAGTTGAAAAAGGGTAAAGGCAGTGCTAGAGGAAGTTTTCTGCTAATAATAAGCATCAGGTGATGGTATTGCAATTAACCATGTTGCCCAGGACAGAATATGGCACTCTGGATATTATGAGGTTCAATTCTCAGTTGCTCTAGAAAATAGGGCCAGTGACTAACAAGCTAGTAGCTTGTTAGCTTGTTTTACTGCAGCATATAAAATCGAACGTATCACTGGAGGGTAAAATCACAAAATTCTGGCTATATAATGCAATCAGACTCATTGGAAAAAAAACAGCTATGCTCAGAATGGTCAGCAGGAAATGGAAACAAGGCTGCCAAAAAACACGAGGCATCAAAACTGACATCAGCCAGAGCATGAAACAACTGAAATAAGCCTTAGAAGATTGGAAAATATGGAGAGAGCTGGTCCATAGAATTGTCAAGAAAGGGACATGATTGGCTTCCGGTGGGACGGCGCGCCGATGGCGGCTCTTTTCGGAGCCGTCCGCTTGGGAAGGCGTCAGAGCCAGCATGAACAGCGGTCAGCAGCTGTTCAGCGGCTTGGAACCTTGTGCCCCGGGAGAAGGGGTCGAGGTGAGTACTCCTGGATAGGAGTAGAGTCCCAAAAGCTCTCCCTTTTTCTCGGGAGAGCGAAAT